>NW_027172149.1:295000-302500 GCF_036898095.1 Palaemon carinicauda | reverse complement strand
CTTTCATACGTGTTAAAAGCTACAACCTTAGTTGGAAAAGCAAGATGTTATAAGCCAAAGGGCTCCAACAGGGAAATGTAGCCCAGTGGGTAAAGTAAACAGGAAAATAAATATATTACAAGAGAAGTAATGAACAATCAAAATGGAATATTTGAAGAACAACAACATTAAAATAAATCTTTAATATATAAATTATAAAAACTTGAAAAAAAACAATAGGCAGAGAAATAATATAGAAAAGTGTGATCGATTATACCCTCAAGCAAGATAACTCTATAAAGGTATTGAACATTGGAATATTCAGCTCGCTTAGCTAAAGCCATTGCATAACGTCCAATCTTAAAAAAAAAAAAAAAAAAAAAAACAAAGAAATATCATATTAACTGTGTACTAAAGCCCTCCGTTTGTATATATATATATATATATATATATATATATATATATATATATATATATATATATATATATATATATATATATATATATATATATATATATATATATATGTATATATATATATATATATATATATATATATATATATATATATATATATATATATATGCGTATGTGTAGGCCTATGTGTATGTATAGTATGTACATATTCTGTATATGCATATAAATTTTCATTTTCTTAATTACAATATAATTTTAGTTGTATTGTTCCCGAAGAGCTCTTCTTCATATGGGCTTGGACCGAATCTTTATTGGAAATCTTTTTATGTACATATTTTTGTCCAATAAACATTATTATTATTATTATTATTATTATTATTATTGGGAGTAGTAGCAGATGGCAGTTTAAAGCTATCAATCAATATATCTACCTTGAACACTCAAACATGAACCAAATTTGAAGTCTCTGTGACAACGATGTCTAAACTTATGATTACGCGAACTGTGTTCCGTACACACCGAAAACGTTGGCCTACACATATCTCGTATAATACATATAACAGGTTATATTACAGGATCCCAGAAGCCACATGCAAAGCGTTGAATGTATTATAATCGATATCATAATAGAAACAGGTCGTTTAGAGGCTCGAAATAAGTTTAAGTTGATCGCTAAAATTGAAACGCCATCAGCTGGGACTCTCGCTACTTCCTTCCCACAGATCGACAACTCCCAATCTAACCCCCCCCCCCCCACCCACCCACCCACACACGAGTCCCTCCAGCTTATCTCCCATATTCTCCTTTTGCTTTTTCTTGATATCGTATTTCCTCAATTGATTCTATTATCACTATACTTACGTTTCAAGTTCTATTTTCCTCTTAAATATGTAGCGAAAGGATTTGCATATACCCATGATCAGCCAGGCTGTACGAATCAAGGTCACCCATACTAGGTAGGTTTGCTGTAATCATTCAGACTAAAGTCTCCCACCATCATCAATTCACAGTGGCCAGTGTGGTGATCAAAATGGCCAAACACCAGGCATGACTAAGGACATGTCTCAAGCCCATGTCCTGCAGTGGAGTGGAAACGGTTTGTTGTTGATGTATAACGCACACACATACATAGACACACGCACACACACACACACATGAAGGCATTATCTGATACATATTGAGTGTTGGAGATAGATGGAAAGAGCGATGGAAATAAAATTGTTGGAGAAAGAGGTCCCGGGAATTTTCGTTGGAGACTGGTGGCGTAGTGAAAGACAGTGTTGAAAGGTATGGTAATGTGTTGGAGAGGAAAAAAGGCACTAGCTGGGTATTAAAGATATAATTTCAAGTGTTGGAGAAACATTTGTTGGAGAATAATAAAGAATGTTGTTGGAGAATATGTTGGAAATTTCTGTGTATTCAGGTATAAGGTCTCGACCTTGACCTTTCAAAATTTAACCATTTCCAGCCTTTTACATATCAGTTAATCCCTGCAAGATTCATTACCCTACGATTGAAATTGTTGCCAGGAAGCTGTTCACTAACAACCACAAAGACATACAGGGAGTAAAACATAACCTCCTTCTAATTTCGTTGGCGGAAGTAACAATCACTTCATCCACATGGAACGAGGAAACGCCAACTTAACTCTTCCTTTCATACGTGTTAAAAGCTACAACCTTAGTTGGAAAAGCAGAATGCTATAATCCCAAAGGCTCCAACAGGGAAAAATAGCTCAGTGGGGAAAGGAAACAAGGAAATAAATAAACTACAAGAGAAGTAATGAATAATCAAAATAGAATATTTCAAGAACAACAACATTAAAATAAATCTTTCATATATAAACTATAAAAACTTTAAAAAGACAAGAGGAAGAAAAATAAGATAGAAAAGTGTGATCGGGATTACCCTTAAGAAAGAGACCTCTATAAAGGTATTAAATATTGAAATACTCAGCCCACTTACCTAAGGCATTGCATAGCGTCCAATCTTTAAAAAAAAAAAAAAAAAAAAAAAAAAAAAAAAAAAAAAATATCTCATATTAACTGTGTACTAAAGCCCTCCGTTTGTATATATATATATATATATATATATATATATATATATATATATATATATATATATATATATATATATATATATATATATATATATATATAATATATATATGCGTATGTGTAGGCCTATGTGTATGTATAGTATGTACATATTCTGTATATGCATATAAATTTTCATTTTCTTAATTACAATATAATTTTAGTTGTATTATTCCCGAAGAGCTCTGCTTCATATGGGCTTGGACCGAATCTTTATTGGAAATCTTTTTATGTAGATATTTTTGTCCAATAAACATTATTATTATTATTATTATCATTGGCAGTAGTAGTAGATGGCAGCTTAAAGCTATTAATCAAAATATCTACCTTGAACACTCAAAGAAGAACCAAATTTGAAGTCTGTGACAACGATGTCTAAACTTATGATTACGCGAATTGTGTTTCGAACACACAGAAAACGTTGGCCTACACATATCTCGTATAATACATATAACAGGTTATATTACAGGATCCCAGAAGCCACATGCAAAGCGTTGAATGTATTATAATCGATATCATAATAGAAACAGGTCATTTACAGGCTCAAAGTTAAATTTGAACGCCAAAATTGAAACGCCATCAGCTGATATGGGTTTGAACGGTCACTTCCCCAGCGCAGACTACTCACACCTCCACACAGCCGCCTGGGACCTAGCTACTTCCTTCACACAGACCAACAGGCGACAGCTCCCCCCTACACCACCCCAACACACAGGAGTCCGTCCAGCTTATCTCCCTATAGTTTAATCATATTATCATTTTGCTTTTTTATCATATATTTCTTCAATTAATTCTATTATTACCATACTTATATTCTAAGTTCTATTTAAACACTATTCTATTTCTTATTTTCCTCTTAGATATGTAGCGAAAGGACTTGCATATCGCCATGATCAGCAAGGCTGTACGAATCAAGGCCACCCATACTAGGTAGGTTTGCTGTGAGCGATCAGACTAAAGTCTCCCACCATCATCAATTCACAGTGGCCAGTGTGGTGATGAAAATGGCCAAACACCAGGCATGACTAAGGACATGTCCGAGACCCATGTCCTGCAGTGGACTAGAAATAGAGTATTGTTGTTGTATAACACACACACACACAATGACGAAGGGCATATCTGAGGCCTATGTCCTGCAGTGGACTAGAAATAGAGTATTGTTGTTGTATAACACACACACACACACACAATGACGAAGGAAATGTCTGAGGCCTATGTCCTGCATTGGACTAGAAATAGAGTATTGTTGTATAACACACACACACATATATATATGAAACCATTATCTGATACAGATTGGGTGTAAAAAAAAAAAAAAAACATTGTTGGTGTTATAGGTAACCTGCTGTAGACGGTACTGAAGGAGAATCACTTTTTTGGAATTAATGTTGGAGCAAGTGATGTAGACAGATTGTTGGAGACAGTGATGGAGACATATTGCTGGAGACAGTGATGGAGACATATTGCTGGAGATAGTGATAAGACATAATGTTGGAGATAGTGATAGACATAATGTTTGAGATAGTGATGAAGACATGTTGTTTGAGATAGTGATTGAGAAAAATTGTTGGAGGCAATAATGGTGTAAGATTGTTGGAGACAGTGATGGAGATAGATTCTTGAAGTCAGTGAAGGAGAAAGATTGCATGAGACAGTGAGGGAGAAAGATTGAGACAGCGAGGGAGCAAGATTGCTGGAGACAGTGAGGGAGAAACATTGAGACAGTGAGGAAGCAAGATTGTTGGAGACAGTGAGGGAGAAAGATTGACAGCGAGGGAGAAAGATTGAGATAGTGAGAGAGCAAGATTGTTGGAGACAGTGAGGGAGAAAGATTGACAGCGAGGGAGAAAGATTGAGACCTTGAGGGAGCAAGATTGTTGGAGACAGTGAGGGAGCAAGATTGCTGGAGATAGTGAGGGAGAAAGATTGAGACAGTGAGGGAGCAAGATTGTTGGAGACAGTGAGGGAGAAAGATTGACAGCGAGGGAGAAAGATTAAGATCTTGAGGGAGCAAGATTGTTGGAGACAGTGAGGGAGAAAGATTGAGACTGAGGGAGCAAGATTGTTGGAGACAGAGAGGGAGAAAGATTGAGATAGTGAGAGAGCAAGATTGTTGGAGACAGTGAGGGAGAAAGATTGACAGGGAGGGATAAAGATTGAGACCTTGAGGGAGCAAGATTGTTGGAGACAGTGAGGGAGCAAGATTGTTGGAGACAGTGAGGGAGAAAGATTGAGACTGTGAGGGAGCAAGATTGTTGGAGACACTGAGGGAGAAAGATTGAGACAGTGAGGGAGCAAGATTGTTGGAGACAGTAAGGATGAAATATTGTTGTAGGCAGTGAGGGAGAAAGATTGTTGGCGGTAGTGATGGAGAAAGATTGTTTAAGACAGTGATGGAGAAATAGTGTTGGAAATACTGATGGAGAAAGATTGTTAGAGGTTCTATTGTAGATTATTAGTTATGAAAGACGGAAACAATTGATCAATAATGATAAAAATAAGAGAGAGAGAGAGAGAGAGAGAGAGAGAGAGAGAGAGAGAGAGAGAGAGAGAGAGAGAGAGAGAGAGAGAGATTCAAATAGTCTATACCACAACTCGTAACGTGGCCAGCTTGAACTAGACTATTTGAATTCTCTCTCTCTCTCTCTCTCTCTCTCTCTCTCTCTCTCTCTCTCTCTCTCTCTCTCTCTCTCTCTCTAGACTATTTGAATTCTGTGTGTGTGTGTACCTTAAGGAAGGCATTAAAGCCATAAGTTCAGCAACAACTATCGAAAACATTGAAGAAATCACATGAAATTGCTAATACGTTCACGTAATTTATTTTCAAATCTCTCCCTCTCTCTCTCTGCATGTGTGTGTGTGTGTGTGTGTGTGTGTGTGTGTACCTTAAGGAAGGCATTAAAGCCATGAGTTCAGTAGCAACTATCGAAAACATTGAAGAAATCACATGAAATTGCTAATACGTTCACGTAATTTATTTTCAAATCTCTCCCTCTCTCTCTGCATGTGTGTGTGTGTGTGTGTGTGTACCTTAAGGAAGGTATTAAAGCCATGAGTTCAGTAGCAACTATCGAAAACATTGAAGAAATCACATGAAATTGCTAATACGTTCACGTAATTTATTTTCAAATATCTCCCTCTCTCTCTGCATGTGTGTGTGTGTGTGTGTGTGTGTGTGTGTGTGTGTGTGTACCTTAAGGAAGGTATTAAAGCCATGAGTTCAGTAGCAACTATCGAAAACATTGAAGAAATCAAATGAAATTGCTAGTACGTTCACGTAATTTATTTTCAAATCTCTCTCTCTCTCTCTCTGCATGTGTGTGTGTGCGTGTGTGTGTGTGTGTGTGTGTACCTTAAGGAAGGCATTAAAGCCATAAGTTCAGTAACAACTATCGAAAACATTGAAGAAATCACATCAAACTGCTAATTCTTTCACGTAATCTATTTTCAAATCTGAAGATCTACGTTCGTGTTTTCAAGAAAATAAGCTTCAAATACTAACGTTTAACTTAGTACAATAGTACGTACATTGTTTATTTGTTTATTTACTTATTTATAAAGGAAAATTTGTGAATATTTACGCAGATAAAACTAGCCCGGTGCATACCTAGAAATCGGCCTATGCTAGCCGACGCCTACCAATGGGTGGGAAAGCACGAAGTTCAAAACATCTACACATACAAGGAAACACCCAAAGAACAATATTAATCGATATACTACACATGGAAATTCAAATGTTACACTTACATTTCACATTGTTATACCGCTGCTATACCGATATGAATAAAACCGCGACCGCGCGTGCTTTCACTATCACATTTGAATCAACACTGACACATTATGACGCGGGCAGATGCAGGGGTGCCAGATTATTTCGACTGGATTATCGTACATGAGCCTTAGAATTGTCGTTTTTCAACCAAAATTATCATACACAGTTTCAATATAATTATTAAGGAGTTACATGATTGACTTTTTCAAAATATTTTAGTATAATTGTTTAATTGAACACTTATGTATATACCTAAGGTATGTATCGTACATCGTACTGGACCTAAAATAACCGTACATGTAGGATAATTATCGTATGAATGGCACCTCTGGCCAGATGGTGGCTTTCTCAGATCACCTGATTCAATTCGTTGCATCGAGTCAAATAAGAGTCTTTTTCCATAGATTCAAAAATTAAAAAAATGGAAATTTGTTTTTATTTGCTTAAATATAAAACGATTTCTATTCATGTTTTGTATTTAAAAGTAATTTTCATAAATTAAACGACAAGAAAAATTTAAGTTATGGTGGCTTTGCCGCGTTGGTGAGTCACACCGTGAGTTTTGGTGACATAGTTTTTGGTGACGTATTCCTGAAGTCGGTGTTGTGTTGGTGGTGTGTTTGTGACGATGGAAGAGCAGAGGGAAGATATTATTAGGTATTGTATCCAAAACTAATTGCTTTTATGTTCATTTTCATTAAATAGACGATAAGAATATTGCATTGGCGAGGATGAAGGACCTTACCGAACAAAACCTCCGCCCGCCATTCCTCAAACCTGCGTAAGCCAATCATAGGCCTAGGCTAACTTTTTGGAATTTAGCATATATCCTTTACCAAATAAGTTAAACAACAACTATGAATTCTTATGTGTTTTAGCAATCATTCCATGTGAACCTAGTGCCAATATTGCATCTCAGGCGGCTAACTGTAGGCATTTTAAAAGAGTTCTTTGCAGTATCTCCCCCTTAATCACTAAACCACAGATGCTGCGTTCACTATATAGCTTTCCAGTTTACTTCTAATTCCATCTTGTTGCTTTTCAAGTTCTTTCAACTTCATATTGCAACTCAGTGAGGATTGGCCTCCCCGGACCGAGCGCCAAACCATATGAATCTATTCGCCAAATTCATACAGGCCTAACCGTGACCATAAGAATAAGACTGTTTTTAAGCTATTTCGGTTTGTTGTTATGTTTATTTTTTGCTTTTTAGAAATTGTGGAAAAATATCACGTC
>NW_027172149.1:272500-290000 GCF_036898095.1 Palaemon carinicauda | reverse complement strand
AATATGCTGTGTGATACGTCTAAATACCTAAGAGTGTATACTGCAGAATTAACTGATTTAGTATGTCGGGTTTCCATGTTTTATAAGGCCAAGGAACCCAGCCCTTAAAGTAAAAGTAAGTAAGGAAAGGAGTGAAGTTACTTGTAAAACTGTCTCTCTCTCTCTCTCTCTCTCTCTCTCTCTCTCTCTCTCTCTCTCTCTCTCTCTCTCTCTCACACCATCCTTCACTCTCCCTCCCTCTCTCAACCCCACTCACCATCCTTCACTCTCCCTCCCTCTTCCTTACTCTCCCTCATTCAACCTCACTCACTCACTATCCTTCACTCTCCCTCCCTCTCCCTCTTCCTTGCTCTCCCTCATTCAACCTCACTCACTCTCTATCCTTCACTCTCCCTCCCTCAATCTTGCTCATTCTCCCTCACTCACTCACTCAATCACACTCTCTCTCTCTCTCTCTCTCTCTCTCTCTCTCTCTCTCTCTCTCTCTCTCTCTCTCTCTCTCTCTGCTGCTGCTGCTGCTGCTGCTTTCCTGGTTCTATCACACGAAACAACCCTACGCACTACGAACATTTCAAGATCAGTTTGTCGTACTTATACGCTTTTATGTATTTTGCGAATTACTGCGTAATTTGTCAAATCCACATTATCGAAGCACTGGGTTAGCTTCCCCCCCCCCCTCCTATAACTTGCCCTCTCTCTGAGTAAAGAAGAAAGCATGTGTGTATGAACGTGGTCATTTCAGCAATCATAGCCTGGTCGAAGTCATTTAACCATGTTTCAGATAATGTTAATATGTCGGAATATTTCTCATTTCTCAATTCTTGAATTTCAATAGTTCTATTACTAACAGATTGCGTAGCAACTCCACATTCATTGCCTTCGTAAGGGCTGGTCAGTTTTAAAGTCCCATTTGACCAGGATAGTCACCTGTTCAGGACAGTACAGCCCAAGTCGATGTTCATTATACGATGTTACATTTGAGGATTTGTGAGAAGTTGCTAAGGTAAATTTGTTATCGTATAAGAGTGTTGGGGGATGTCAGGCGACTGTGGGGTGGGGGCCTAGGTGATTGTTGGGGGGAGGTAATTATGGGGAGGGGCAAGTATGTGAAGCGCTCGCTCGCTCTCTCTCTCTCTCTCTCTCTCTCTCTCTCTCTCTCTCTCTCGAGGAAAATAGGCTAATTACTGATATTGTAGGCGAGGCCATTTGATGTAAGGAAATATGTTAGGAAATTCAATCTCTCTCTCTCTCTCTCTCTCTCTCTCTCTCTCGTGAGGAAAGTAATTACTGATATTGTAAGCCTCGCCGTTTGATGTAGGCAGTGATAGCCTATGTTAGCAAATTCAGATTATCTCTCTCTCTCTCTCTCTCTCTCTCTCTCTCTCTCTCTCGGAAAATAGGCAAATTACTGATATTGTAAGCGAGGCCATTTGATGTAAGGAAATATGTTAGGAAATTCAGATTCTCTCTCTCTCTCTCTCTCTCTCTCTCTCTCTCGTGAGGAAAGTAATTACTAATATTGTAAGCCTGGCCGTTTGATGTAAGCAGTGATATGTTAGCTCTCTCTCTCTCTCTCTCTCTCTCTCTCTCTCTCTCTCCAAGGAAAATGATTACAGAAATTTTTAGCACGAGCTTTATGAAGTCCACAAACGACTGAAAAATACTTTTTTCTCGGTAATATTATCTTAAGCCATCGCTGATCGCTGATCGAATTCATTTCAATAAAATAGTTTCAATAGTTGAATCTTTCATAATGCAGTCGATAGACAATGTTAATCACCTCCTTATATATGGCATAACGCTTACTTGAAGGGCTATTGGTACCCTCGTCAGTTTTTTTCGATCTGTCAAGCAAAGGTCGTTCACCCGGAGTTTCGCTCAGGGTGGGAAGATGGAGAATCTACGCGTCTTCAGTGTTACGTGAATTTAAAGGTTATTGTCAACTTAATTTTGCAGTGTTATGTCCAAAATATTAATAATAACGATAAATGATTTCGTGATCAAATTAGACCAGCCTTTTTTTCTGTATTAAAATTGGTTATCACTCGGTTGAGTCCCTTGTCAGGCTGGGAGGAACATAGAGAGGAAAGGTCTCCTTTTTTCATTTGTTTGATGTCGGAAGTGCTTTAGTATATTTATGTAAAGTTAGTTATAGTAATCCAATTGTCTCTTTATTACAATTAATTCTTCGTTAATGATCTGCGAGCTGTGAAATTTGTGTCGAAGATGTGATTAAAACGAATTTTTTGCTTCTGTGAGGAACTGTGGCTAAAGTTTTTATGTCTAGAGAAGACTTGTGTTTCACAACGTGATAGTTCAATTGTGTATCACCTCGACGAGGAAATTGGGAGCTGAAAAAAAATGTCGGATTTATTATCATAACGTATTAAGAATTGAATCTTTGAATGTAGTTCCCACTCAAATCAAGTTTTTATACGGATAGGGATATTAAAGTTGCTTATAAATTTCTAGATAGATTTGTGAAAAGTTAGCTTTGAAATATTTGAATTGAAACATGCGAAAAATTAGAGTGGCACCCAATAAAATGAAGACCTCCGCCACGGCAGCTTATTTCTCGACATTTTGCTTCATCATGACCTTGATCTTTGACTTTAATATGTATCAATTTTCGTATATTTTCATACACTCAAATATGAACTAAGCTTAAAGTCTCTGTGACAACGATGTCCAAACTCATGGCTGATTACGTGAATTGGACATTTTGCTTAACTGTGAACTTGACCTTCCAAAATGTAATCATTTCCAGCTTTGTACATAACAGTTATTCCCTGCAAGTTTCATTACTCTACGATTTAACTACACACACACAAACAAACAAACAACATGTGGTAAAACATAACCTCCTTCCTACTTCGTTGGTGGAGGGAACTATTGAATGCGAAACTTAGTTTTGATGGGTCTTATTCTGATTTGGTGAATTTGCTGGCAAAGATTCTCTCTCTCTCTCTCTCTCTCTCTCTCTCTCTCTCTCTCTCTCAATGAAATATTTCTTCTTGACACAGACGGCGGCTAGAACCTGCGCCAATTGATAAATACGTAAACTGTAATTTAAAAGTGTTCGTCATATTCTTAACAGTTATTATTAAGTGGTGTGTATGCATGTAGTACCTGATCCGATCAACTTTGCTACATCTTACACGCTTATTCATTTGTTAATTACTGTAATGAGTCGCTCAAATGTGCAATGAAGTGTAAACAGCTATTACGCCGTAGACGGCTGTGGGTGGTTTCTTTGAGGGGGGAGGTGGGAGGGGCTGCTGTAACTCGGTGTGTGTGCGCGCGCGCGCTTTTTTCGTGTTTGGGAAGGGGAAATGGGGGGTTTCTCAGAACGAAAGAAAGTTAGGATTCAGATTATATATATATATATATATATATATATTTATATTTATATATATATATATATATATATATATATATTTATATATATATATATATATATATTTATATATATATATATATATATATTTATATATATATATATATATATATATAGATATAGATATAGATATATAGATATATATATATATAGATATATATATATATATATATATATTTATATATATATATATATATATATATACACACACATATATATACATATACATATACATATGTATATATATATATATATATATATGTATGCAACTTGTGTTAGCACTTAATGGTTATAAAGAAAATTGCTTGGCAAACCCCATTTCATTTTGCGTTCTTAATGAATCCTACGTTTAATGAATTGTCTTATGAATTTTTTTTTATTCATAGCAATAGGAGTATTAATAGTATTACCTATATAAGATTCATAGAAAGAAGCAAGCAAAAAGTATATTGTCTGCTAAATCGTCTGTTGTGTTTCCCAGAAATATTTATACTTAAGGAAAATTACTTTCTAAATCGTTAGGAATCAAAATTTTATATAAATGTAATATATATATATATATAATATATATATGTATATATATATATATTATATATATATATATATAAATGTTGATGTATTGTGCAATTCGTTACTGGAGATTAACCATTTTTTTTATCACCTAGTTATTAATTGAATATTCTTAGTGGTTTTTTACGTAAGTCCTTTTTTTGTAACATAATTTCTTAGTGATTTGAACATACGATTGTAGTTTGTATGTTGAATTTTGTACAAATTATATATTTTGATATTAATTTGTCTTATAAACGAAGTTGAGTTTGAGAATTTATGAGAAATTTGGAAGATAAATCCAAGGTCTGAGAGAGAGAGAGAGAGAGAGAGAGAGAGAGAGAGAGAGAGAGAGAGAGAGAGAGACTTTAGGAATGTTTGGGCAAAGTCAGAAGGTGGTTTTGCGACCAAAATCTAGAAGCTATCATGACTCTTACACGACACTAGCCCGATTCCTGGTTCAGAAATGCCGTGCAGTGCCTCGTGTCAGTTAATAAAGTCTGTGTGTGAAGTGTCTGGAGGTGCAGGGGTACTGAGATTAACCATTTGAAATGACGAAAATCGGGTATACATAAATTCTCGGGGTACTGAGATTAACCATTTGAAATGACGAAAATCGGGTATACATAAATTCTCGGGGTACTGAGATTAACCATTTGAAATGACGAAAATCGGGTATACATAAATTCTCGGGGTACTGAGATTAACCATTTGAAATGACGAAAATCGGGTATACATAAATTCTCGGGGTACTGAGATTAACCATTTGAAATGACGAAAATCGGGTATACATAAATTCTCCGGGTACTGAGATTAACCATTTGAAATGACGAAAATCGGGTATACATAAATTCTCGGGGTACTGAGATTAACCATTTGAAACGACGAAAATCGGGTATACATAAATTCTCGGGGTACTGAGATTAACCATTTGAAATGACGAAAATCGGGTATACATAAATTCTCGGGGTACTGAGATTAACCATTTGAAATGACGAAAATCGGGTATACATAAATTCTCGGGGTACTGAGATTAACCATTTGAAATGACGAAAATCGGGTATACATAAATTCTCGAGCTATTTTGCCAGTTTTCATGCAATTTTACCAATTCTCGTATTAATTTACAAATGTTGGTGTACCATTTGGCCAATGTCCGTACCTGCTTGCCAATATTCGTGCCATTTGGCCAAAGTCCGTACCATCTTGCCAATGTTCGTACCTGCTTACCAGTGTTAGTACCATTTGTTCAATTTTCATACTATTAAGCCAATTTCGTACCATTTGGCCAATTTCGTACCATCTTGCCAATGATCGTGCCATTTGTTCAATTTTCGTACAATTTGGCCAATGTTCGAAAATATACCCTCCTGTCAACTTCGTTGGCAGAGGTAACTAATATCATCTTTGTGGGGACTCGAGACCCCTTCTATATCAAGTGTTGTTGAATCTTGGCCCTTGTTCAATATCACGTTTTTTGTTCCATGATCTTTTTAAATCAATTTCCTTTAAATATTTTACCATTTAGTTTCTTACTCGTTAACCACAGTTCAACAATGCACACAGTAACAATCGCAATAGCTCTCTCTCTCTCTCTCTCTCTCTCTCTCTCTCTCTCTCTCTCTCTCTCAAAAATTGTTTTCACTTATTTTTATAACATTTTTTTTTTCAATGTCGTAACCTATATTTCCTAACAAAACTAAAAGCTTTTATCCATACACGTCTCTGTAACTCCTTCAAGTGTCGTGTTATGCTGATCACCACCTTCCCCCTCCGTGGTTGTCTGAGATATTAGGGGGTTACCTGGTGTGTCCTGGGACGGGGGGGGGGGGGGGGGGAGACGGATACCTGGTGTTTCCCTGCCCCCCCCCCCCCCCCCACGGATTTTCAGTAAACCATTTAAAATGTTACAGCCTTTTTACTAACATACAGCTAACTCCGTTCAAAATATTATTTTACGTATATTTGATTTCTATTTTCATTTAGTGTAATTCTTTTCGTTATATTCTGGTTCGTTGCCTATGCATACTTAACTAGTGCATTTATTAAACAGAACACCAGGCTAACTACATCCTGTGGACACCAGTCAATTTTGTTAAAACTTACGTTAAGTAATAGGCCAAGTTTTGTTTTAAGAACTCTCTCTCTCTCTCTCTCTCTCTCTCTCTCTCTCTCTCTGTCTCTCTCTCTCTCTCTCTCTGCTGGATTAGGATTCGAGATCCACTCAAGTACAATACTTTCTTGTAGTGTCTGCAATCTAACCATCCTTATGAGCTAAGGACTTCATAGGTATACCTGCTGAGTCATGAGCAGCCATTCCCTGGCCCTCCCTGGTCCTAGATTAAGTGGAGAGGGAGCTAGACCGCTGATCATACGTATACGTGGTCAGTCTCTGGGGCATTGTCACTGTCCCTTGTTTCTGCCATTCATGAGTAACCTTTAAACCTTTTGCCGTTGTTGTAGGGCTTGGTGAATGGATGTTCAGATTTCAGTCTTTGTTGTTGACCCAACACATTTGAATCAGATCTAGAAATATATTTACATTTTTAAAAACATATTCATTGTACTTTTTGAATAGACAATTTCCTAAATACGTACTAAATATCCTTGCTCATTCCCCAGTACCAATTTTTTGTTGGAGTTCTCGGGCTTATAGAATCCTGCTTTTTCAACTAGGGTTGTAGCTTAGCTATAATAATAATAATAATAATAATCTCGTTTCAACATGATTTATCAGCTGTTTGTTGACCCTCTGTTATAGGTCACTTCAATTTTTCATTTTTGTTGAATTTTCTTGAAAAGGGAATGGCTGTGTGAAATCACATCACAATGAACTGGCTGCCAAATTAGATCAATTTCTGAAACGGTGTTGGCCTTTATTATTTTTGTATTTCTTACGATACTACAACAGCTTCAAATTACCTGTCTTATTGCTTAATTGGTTACTTATCTACTTAATTCATTGGTCATATATATACTTACTTTATTGGTTACTTATCTACTTACCTAATTACTTAACAATATTACTTGCAGAAGGTTCGTGTGGTCTCATGTCACACTAGAAGCTTGGACTCAAAGTAGGATTTGCTAGATTTTATGTCACGTACAAAAGTTGAAAGTTTCAATCTCAAATATATGAAGGATTATATCCTTTAGTCAATATCAGTTATCAAATCTACCTTAGTGTAACTCAGAGAAAACAAGAAAATAATTAATTTTCCTTAACTTAAATCATTATTAGTTATGTTAAGTGGGATATTATCCATTGATAATTTGCTGATCATAGTCGGTTTCATATTTGATACTAATTATATATTTTTCTCTTTTGCAGATGGTGTGATTGACAAGAAAAGGTAAGAGGGTATTACCGAGATTTTAAAAACTAGGAAATTTTTAGACTAAAGAACCCAGTCGTTAATGGTGGTCCCCCAGGAGACACGAAGTCGATTTAAAAACAAGTTTGTATCTCATTTATTATAAAATATTGTATTCTGTAAATCTAAATATCCTTCTGTGTCTCCTGGCTAGTGACATCTGCATGTGGAAACCTGGCGGTGGTACATATTAAAGGATTTCATCTCCTTTAATGTAACGCAAGCATGTGGCATCAGTACTGACTGGTTGGTTGCGTAGATTTCAATACTTGTAGCGTAAGACTTATAGATTCAATTATAATAGGTCTTTGTATTTTAGTTACTTTGTTTCACTAGTATTAAGGTGTTTACTGGATAGCCCACTGCTGTGGTTGGGCACCTGAGAGGGGTGTTGGGCTTACCCGGCTGACGTTCTGGTGAGTATATATTCTGATGAAACATTAGAAATGCAGAGTATAGTGGAGGTCTCTGTTTGGCTGAAGTCTATCTTCGACAAAGGTCCCCACTTTTGGGGAATTTTCCCGCATATCAGGGATTATTTTTATAGTTTTCTATGTAGTTAGTTATTCAACAATGTACATTTTGCAGCGATTTTCTTAGAATAGACTTGAATTTGCGAAGAATTTCTTTTATCTGTTTTGACGTTTGACAAAATCGCTTTTAGCGCGAGAGTTTTGCTCAACAGTCATTTTCTGGTTTTGCGTTCCAAGTCTAGATTTTAATCGGAGTTGTTGGTAAAGGAAGAAACGGAGACAATAGCCTACCAGTGCCTGGTTCTAGGCCTAAATTCCCTTTTAAACTCAGTGAGGAAATTAAAAGGCCGTATTTTCGTAAAATCTAATCAACATTTCACTGGAAAAATTACATATTCTTTTGATTTGGGAGAAGAAATTGACGATTTTCTCACGTTTTTACAATTGTGGAAACTGTTGGTGGCGATGAAGTGTCGTAAAACACTGTTTAATTACCTCTGCTAACGAAGTTCGAAGGAGGTTATATCATACCCACTGTTTGTGTGTTAGCTCGTGTGTGTTTTTTTGTTTGTTGGTACCAGCTTCATACCACAATTTTGATCGTAGATTAATGAAACTTGCAGGGATTAACTGTTATGTAAGAAGCTGTAAATGATTAAAGTCAATGGTCAAGGTCACGGTCAAGCAAAATGTCCAATTCACCTAATCAGCCATAGGTTTGGACATCGTTGTCACAGAGACTTCAAACTTAGTTCATATTTGAGTGTATGAAAATCCACGCCAATTAACACATGTTAAAGTCAAAGGTCAAGATCAAGGTCGAGCAAAAGGTCGAGAAATAAGCTGTCTCGGCAGAGGTCTGCGCTCTACTGAGTACCCCTCTAGTTTTGGTATATTTTGCTCTTCAAAAGCGTAAGAAGGAACCGTGAATTTGATGTGATTGGCGTATGAGTTATTTTGACGTAGAGTATACATGCATACTAAGTAATTCATTTGTCGATATGCAGATACAGTCAGTGAATTCTTCAACATATAGCATATAACATAAATACTTCATTATTTTACGAATATACAAAATTTAAGCTTTTCACTCATACACACATGAAGTTTTTATAGTTTATATATGAACGATCTATTTAATGTTATTACTGTTCTTCGAATGTTTTATTTTAATTATTCATCACTTCTCCTGTAGTTTATTTCCTTCTTTTCCTTCCTCACTGGGCTATTTTTCCCTAATGGAGCAAGCAATCAAACAGACAAACAGGGGCGAAAACATAACCACCTCTCAACTTCGTTGGCGGAGGTAATAATACGAGTACGTAGAAATGTCTAATTCACTCTACTCCCTTGAAGGGCTAATTTCCTGGTCCTATCGCAAAGGGAAACCCTGTTTCCTATCGAACCTAGAACCTACAATGTCATTTTATCGTATACATTGTAATGTATTTAGCGTATACATACAGTCCCTGATAAGTAAGCTATACACAATTATTTGGTTTAAATATTGCTTCCACAATCTCAATAAACGGTAGCCCCAAGAAATTCAGCGTTCGTATAGCTGTGCATTCAAAATTCTTACGGTGTCTACAACCTAGTTTAGGCAGCTGGCATTATCAGCCACGCCCACCAGTTACTCCCAAACTAACTCTCTCTCTCTCTCTCTCTCTCTCTCTCTCTCTCTCTCTCTCTCTCTCTAATAGTAATCATATAATCATTTGAAGCTTTCTGACGTGTATAGGATTCGTAGATTGTATTCCCAAATACAGATTATTTATAGGTTTAGATTAAGTCGTCCTTATGTCAGCTCATGTAATTAAACAAGTGTTTGGTGGAATAAGAGGCTTAGATTAGATACTTAGGGGCTCTATGCCAACAAGGTATTGAAATTCAGTTTAAAGTGAAGCAAGAAATTTCCGTGAAAAAAAAAAATATTAGTCAAAACAAGGTGTTTTTTAGCGTATTTATTTTAAAAAAATATTCTTGAGAATCCTTTCATTGAAATTATTTGTTTCGTATTAAATTGCAGTATTTTTTCTTCATATTCCATTAGCGGACAGGTGTAAAAGCCTCATTAGTTAATTACTGACTAAACTCTTACCGCAAGTGGGTGGTGGTGTCCTTCGTCTTTTTTCAGACTAGTCGAACAAAATGGTTTCCTCCATATTTGTTCTTCTTTACGAAGTCAGCCTGACCCATTTGTCGGTGATTTTTTTTACCTCTGCGAACGAAGTTAGGAGGAAGTTATGTTTTCGCCCCTGTTTATGTGTGTGTGTGTGTGTGTGTGTGTGTGTGTTGTGAACAACTTCCTGGCCACAATTTTACTCACAGAGTAGTGAAACTTTCAGGGATTAATTGTTATGTTGAGTCGTGGAAGTGATTCCACTTTGAAAGTCCTAGGTCGAAGTTCAAGCTCAAGGTTGAGCAAAAGATCGAGAAATAAGCTGCCGTGGCGGACGTCTGCACTCTACTGAGTGCCCCTCTAGTTTTTAAACAAGCTTTCAATCTAAAAATGTGAAGTCTTACATAGTGAAAAACACAACAGTTCGTTTAGTATGAAGGTAAAAAGTTGAATTCATTTTGCATGAATTAATTTTGATACTAATGTTTCATGTTGACATTTCCGGCGACAATATCATTTTGATGATACAATAGGGGTTATTAATGATCCACATGACTGCATAAGACTTCAATTTTGTCTTTAATATTTTGTGAACTAAGCAACATGGATCGAAGGTGTGACTATAGTTTTATGTGTACTTCAATTACTCCTTAAAACTAGTTCAATTCTATGTCAAATTTGTGGCCTTCGTATATGGTAACGTTCATAGAAATGTTTTCTACTTGATATAAAGATATTTTCTATGTTAGGAAATTTTTGGTTTTTATTGATCTACAACTTGAGGGGCACTCAGCAGAGTGCAGACCTCCGCATCGGCTGTTTATTTTTCGATCTTTTGCTCGACCTTGCCTTTATTTTTTTACTTTAATATGTATTAATTGGCGTGGATTTTCATACACTCAAATATGAACCAGTTTTTGGTGCCTCTGTGACAACGATGTCCAAACTTATGGCTGATTACGTGAATTGGACATTTTTCTTGACCTTAACCTTTGAACTTGACCTGCCAGAATTTAATACTTTCCAGGTTTTTACGTAACAGTTAATCCCTGCGAGTTTCATTATTCTACGATTAAAATTGTGGTCGGGAAGCTGCTCACAAACACACACAAACAAACACAAACCGGGGTTAAAACATAACCTCCTTTCAATTTCGTTGGCGAAGGTAATCATCAACAACAAAAATAATTTGGACTTTGCTAAGGGTATCTATAAAGGACAAGTGCTTCTGTTGAGTTTTAGCCCAGAAAGACTTAGTTTTGATGTTATAACAATTATCATTTTAATCTAACTTGGCGTACAAATGAATTGAATGTTCACATTTGCCAATGTAACGTCTTTGCCTGGTGATTACCAGACTGTGGATCGAGTCCCGCTCCAACTTGTTAGTTCCTTTGATCGCTTCAACCTCACCAATCTTGTGAGGTAAGGATGGGGGTTTGGGGGAGCCTATAAGTCTATCTGCTGAGTCATCAGCAGCCATTGCCTGGCTCTCCCTAGTCCCAGTTTGGATGGAGAGGGGGCTTGAGTGCTGATCATATGTGTATATGATGTCTCTAGGACATTGTCCTGCTTGATAGGGCAATGTCACGGTCCCTTGCCTCTGCCATTCATGAGCGGCCATTATACCTTTAAGCCTTTAAACTGTTCGTACCAAAGCACTGGTTCCACATCATCTGTAGAATGTAGGCAGTGACACCATACAATAGTGCTAATCTTTATTTGAAATTACTCTTTAGGAACTAAATTCTAAAATACTTGTCTACGTTAAATCATGTTTGTGTTTCCAAGTGTCGTAGGTGATCTTAGATGTGTTTTTCATATTGTAATAATCCTGGCTTTTTCTGAAACAGTCATAGTGTCTTTTTACCTCAACCAAGGTGGAGAATCGAGTCACTTTATTCATTTGTCTGTGTGTCTGTGGACAGAATTACGTCAAAACTACTCGACGGATTTTGACGAAATTTCCACCACATAGATCTTAGGTCATGGACGACTCCATTAACCTTCGGCGGAGGTCAGAAATCTGTGAGTGCTTTTGTTTATAATAATGCTTTTTTGTGGTTCAGAGTCTGGTCAGAAGTCTAGCCCGCACTGGCGACTGTGAATGTCCTCTCATATAGTTTACTTTAAGGGTGCTTTTCTGGTCCTATACTTTAAGGGGAACCTTACTCTCTTCATGACTTTTCGTAATTCATTTCATCGTATATATTCCAAGGCATTCAGCTTTTCACATTGCATATTGCTCGTTGAGTGTCCATATTATCGAAGCACTTTGAAAATATTCTTTAGTTTCCTATTGAGAGCCTTAATATCTTCAGTCTTTCGGATGTCTAGTGGGAGCTTATTGTATGGTCTTGGGGCCGCATATTTGAAAGCTCTATAGTCTAGAACCTAGTACAGTTGACATGTATCTTGGTTCCAATAATTTAAAACCATCTTTAACTATTCTCGTCTCAAACGCTGGCTGCACAATATGTAGCAATTCTCTTAGATATTTTGGACGTCCGGTTCTGATAACTTAATCGGTTATTGTGCATAATTGTTAAACAAAATTCTTGCTTTAATAGGCAGTCAGTGTAAATAAATTAGTACAGGAGTGATCAATTTAAGGACTGTTTTTATAAATCAATTGAACTGTTTTGCTGAACTTTATCTTTGTCTTATTACTTCCGCCAACGAAGATAGGAGTAGGTTTTGTTTTCGCCCCTGTTTGTCCGTTTGTCTGTTTGTTTGTGAACAACTTCCTAGCCACAATTTTACTCATAGAATACTGAAACTTTCAAGGATTAATTATGTTGAGACGTGGAAGTGATTCACTTCTGAAAGTCTTAGGTCTCAAGGTAAAGGTCGAGCAAAAGGGTGACCGAAAAATACGCCGACGGTCAAAATTGATTCTGGGAAAGTCAGTTGGTTTAGAGAAAGAAGCTGCCGTGACGGAGGTCTGCACTCTGAGTGCTTTTCTAGTTTAAAATGGGTTTGAAAAGGATAATGGCTCCTTACCCCATCCCCCACCACAATACCCCCATCCGGGTGGGTAACTTAGTCTCAGAGTTAGAAGTTCGCTGGCCAGGTCTCCCAATGGGAAAATCGTTTTGGCTTCGTAAGTGAATCTTATTATTCTGTTTCACTACGATTGACGGTTTCCAGTTTTTCCAGACGGTATTAAAATGTGTCTTTTGTCTTGAGTAATATATGGAATTACTCCTTTTCCAGTTGTAATTTAGCTCCAAACTATCAAGATTTCCAGCGAGTTTGTCGAAATTGAAGCCTTCAAACTATGCTTCCCCTTCAACCTCAAATGCTGGATTGAGACATAGATGTGCCTACATTCTTGTTACTTACTGGTGTTACTTGTGAGTAGTCTTCAAGGCCCAACTCCATTGCTGGTGTAGCTCTTCATAGGGCCTCCCTCGTACATATTTTAGTTAACATCTATATTTTTGTCTGATGCACTTTTCATTTAAGTCGTAGCATTTAGTGAATAAGTGGGTTTTTAATTTCTTATCAAAACTATGCAGTCTTTCACTGTTCTTGAGATATCCAGGCAGCTTATTATAGATTCTTGTAAACATAATACAAACGCTCTAAAACCGATATTTAAATTACATCTCGGCTCATTCAGTCTATGACGATCCACGCTATGTCTTAAAGTCATAAGAGTGTCGATGTGAAAGCCATTTAATAATTCATTTATGTGATTTGGTTTTCATAAGACATAATTTGTAAATACTTCTTCCCTTTACTGATTGACAATGTAGATCAATTAATAGTTTTATTGCTACGTTGACATGACTGTTCAGAGCTAGAATAAATTGTTCAACTAGATGGTTTTCAAGACAGCGTCATCAATATCACTCCAATGACCTTATTTATTTGGTGGCTTAAAAGCTTAAAGGTCGCTCATGAATGGCAGAGGCAAGGGACAGTGACATTTCCCTATCGAGCAAGACAATGCCCTAGAGACTGACCCATATATACATATAATCAGCGCCCAAACCCCCTATCCACCCAAGCTAGGACCAAGGAGGACCAGGTAATGGCTGCTGATGACTCTGCAGGTAGACCTATAGTCTCCCTCAAACACCCATCCTTAGCTCACAAGGATGATGAGGTTGCAGCGACCAAAGGAACTAATGAGTTTGAGTGGGATTCTTTAGCCCAGGCTGGCGTTCAGCAGTCAGGGACGTTACCAATAAGGCCACCACAACCTTTGTTTACAAAGAGCTACTAAAGATAATCACATTAGGAATAGTGTGATCAGTCCAATCCTATAACTTGGATTCTGGTAACCTATTGAAAACTATCCTGCCTGAGAATCTACTGGACTGGGGTTCGAGATCCGTCAAGCTTGATAGCTTCTAGTAGTGTCTGCAACCTCACCATCCATGCGAGCCAAGGATGGGGGTATTTGGGGAAGCCTATAGGTCTACTTAATGAGTCATCAGCAGCCATTGCCTGGCCCTCCCTGGTCCTAGTTTTCACTGATCATATGTATACGAGTATATGGTCAGTTTCTAAGGTACTGTTACTGTCCCTTGCCTCTGCCATTCAGGAGTGACCTTTAAACTCCATACTTATCTGGGGAATTTCCAAGCTGCTGTAGGGCCCTGAACGGCCTTCCAGGACCCAGTGCCAGGCATCAAGACCAAATCAATGAATCCAGTCTGTCATTTTGTATATATTTATATTATTGGTTTATCATAAGGTCTACAGTTATTTCAATCTAATTTGGGGATGATGCACAAGTTTACTTTAACATGAATGACATTGATATTACAACTGAAAATTTAACTACCTTTTGACTAGTGTAAATGAATAATTTAATGAATGACATTTAAACATCATCATCATCATCATCTCCTCCTACTCCTATTGACGCAAAAGGCCTCGGTTAGAATTCGCCAGTTGTCTCTATCTTGAGCTTTTGAATCAATACTTCGCCATTCATCAGCTCCTACTTCACGCTTCGTAGTCCTCAGCCATGTAGGCCTGGGTCTTCCAACTCTTTTAGTGCCTTCTGGAGTCCTGTTGACAGTTTGGTGAACTAATCTCTCTTGGGAAATGCAAAGAGCATGCCCAAACCATCTCCATCTACCCCTCATCTTGATCTCATCCACATGTGGCACTCGAGTATCTCTCATAGTTTCATTTCCAATCCTGATATTTAAAAAATTAAAACAAATTTTAAAGTAAACTTTATTGATGGTGATAAAGAAAAATAAATGAACATTGTCGACAATTTAGTCTTGATTAAGATTAGAGTTTGTATGAATCAATGGATATATCATCTTTGAAACATTGCTTCTGTAAAGAAATATTTAGATGAATGTTCCCTTGGGAAAAGGAGATCAACCGTGTTATTATTGGAAGTGACTATTGCTGCTATATCTTACTTAACTCGAAGTACTGTTTGGAAAGTTGCAAAATAAAAGGAGACCAAAATTAGTAAGAGATGATTTACCCCTTGACAAGATAACCCATTAGTCATGGTATGGCAATGAAACAATCTCCAATAGATTTAGTAGATTTGAGAACAAAACCATCAGACGAATATTCCGAGTTAAATGGCAGGACAGGATTAGAAATGAAACTCTAAGATATTACTCGAATGCCATATGTGGATGAGATCATGGTGAGGGGTAGATGAAGATGGGTTTAGGTATGCTCTTTGCATTCCCTGGGAGAGTTTAGTTCACCAAATTTTCAACTGGGTTCCACAAAATACTAGAAGAGTTGGAAGACCCAGGCCTACATGGCTGAGGACTATGAAGGGTGAAGGAGACGATGAATGGAGAAGTATTGAATTAAAAGCTCAAGATAGGGGTGACTGGCGAAATCTAACCGAGGCCCTTTGAGACAAGATGTGTGGGAGGAGATGATGATGATGAGTATAACCCATTAGTTGATTGAACTAACTGAATGCTTAGTAAGGTAGCATTTTTTCCAATTAATCAAAACTGTATGCGCAAAGTAAGAGATTTTCCTATGCGCACATATGCCAACAAATCGTGTTGACTTAAGAACCTGAAGAATATTTTTAATGTTATAATTGGCAGAATTTGACAATAAGAAGGGCTACGACATATTGCAGATGCTTGAAGAATGTATTGTACACGAACAAATTGCGTGGGTTCCAGAGTGGCTGGTTTGCTTTGTTTAAAAGAATTATATTGCTGTTTCATAACCAGTATAATCTTCATGTTGTTGTAGACAATGTCCCTAGAATATTGGTTGTAGATTGTCTGGCCCTAGTGGCCAGAAGCTGGATTTTGCTCGATAACAGAACTTAAACTCTGCAACATGGCCGGAAATTTTTCGTGAGAAGTGTGACCCATTAAGTTTTCAAAGTAGATTCGTAGGAATAACATAAGGTTCTTCTGAAATCTTAGCTAATTAGAGTTACCGTACCACCAGCCACATGAGTTGGGGGAAAGTTTTAAGATGTTCATTGCAGTTTTATTTCGTGGATTTAAATTCTTGGAGATAAAATAAAGAAAAAAAAAGATATTTGACAGGCGTTATATTCCACGATCTATTGCCAACATAGTTACTTGCTGATTTCCCATGGTCTTCTCTTAAGCATGTCCATGGAGCAACGTAAAATATTTCATATGAATAAAGTTATTTTTAGTTTACCCAGGTGTGATTATACTTCGAGTGCGTCAGCTCGAAGCGTTAGTAGGTTTGAACGTAAGAGCTTACTTGCTTGTACACTAGCTCGCTTTCATCTGTTCATTCAATAATGTCTTGGCTATTCTTGTTATTCATGCTATATAAGCTCAAGAACTTTATGTGGAGGGCATCAGTTGCCTGGAGGGTGCCTTTACTTTTTTGGAATACTGGATTGAGTCGATCAGCAGCTCAATCTTCGTCCTTGTTGGTTTCTTTTGGTTTTGTGACACTGTTATTATTATTATTATTATTATTATTATTATTATTATTATTATTATTATTATTATTATTATTATTATTATTATTATTACTTTCTAAGCTGCAACCCTAGTTGGAAAAGCAGGGTGCTATAAGACAAGGAGCTCCAACAGTGGCAGAAGAGACTCTTTAGCTATGGTCAGCAGCTCTTCTAGGAGAAGGACACTCCAAAATCAAACCATTGTTCTCTAGTCTTGGGTAGTGCCATAGCCTCTATACCATGGTCTTCCACTATCTTGGGTTAGAGTTCTCTTGCTTGAGGGTACACTCGGGCACACTATTCTATCTAATTTCTCTTCCTCTTGCTTTGTTAAAGTTTTTAGTTTATATAAGAGATTTTTATTTTAATATTCTTAAAATATTTATTTTTTCCTTGCTTCCTTTCCTCACTGGGCTATTTTCCCTGTTGGAGCCCCGGGGCTTATAGGATTCTGCTTTTCCAACTAGGGTTGTAGCTTAGCAAATAATAATAATAATAATAATAATAATAATAATAATAATAATAATAATAATAATAATAATAAAGGCCGAGTTTTAGAATTTCATGCTGGCCAAGGGGTAGGTGTTTTATTCATTTAATATAATCACCTTTTTGCTATTGGATTCTCAGTTTGCCACCGATGGCATTAACTGATTTCGTTGAAGGTTTTGA
>NW_027172149.1:122500-267500 GCF_036898095.1 Palaemon carinicauda | reverse complement strand
GCATCTTGCTTTTCAAACTAGGGTTGTACCTTAGAAAGTAACAACAACAACAACAACAATAATAATAATAATAATAATAATAATAATAATAATAAATTCCCCCTTACCTCCGTTCCTGCTCCCTTTATTCCATCTTGATGTCCAACCAATTTTGAACAGAACAGTACCATCAAGGATATTAATTGCGTAAGGTAAATATTATAGAGAAATGAGGTTAGGTGTTGCTTATAAAGAGCATTCTTAATACTGAATATGTTGGGCGGAGAATTTTTCTATATTTTGTTTGAAATTTTGTCATTTCCATTATTTTGGTTAAGGCTGTTATAGGGAGAGAATAAGTTATTAATATTATTATTATTAAGCTACAACCCTGGTTGGAAAAGCAGGATGCTATGGTAAGCAGCTCTTCTAGGAGAAGGACACTCCAAAATCAAACCATTGCCTGGCCCTCCCTGGTCTTAACTTTGGTGGAAAGGCGGCTTGGACACCGATCATGATATATGATCTAGGGTAGTGCCATAGCCTCTGTACCATGGTCTTCCACTGCCTTGGGTTAGAGTTCTTTTGCTTGAGGGTACACTCGGGCACACTATTCTATCTTATTTGTCTGTTAAAGTTTTTATAGTTTATATAGGCGGTATTTATTTTAATGATTTACTCGTAGAATGTTTTATTTTTCCTTGTTTCCTTTCCTCACTGGGCTATTTTCCGTGTTGGAGCCCCTGGGCTTGTAGTATCCTGCTTTTCCCACTAGGGTCATAGCTTAGCAATTAATAATAATAATAATAATGATAATAATAATAATAATAATAATATAAGCCCAATGGTTTCAACAGGGGAAGATATCCCAGTAAGGAAAGGCCCAATGGCTCCCTCCAACAGGGGAAAATTTCCCAGTAAGGAAAGGAAATAGAAAACTGTATTAGTAATTAATGATTGATATGAAATATTTTAATATCAGTAAAAACCTTAAAATAGATCTGTCATATATATATATATTATATTATATATATATATATATATATATATATATATATATATACTGTATATACATACATACTTATATATATATATATATATATATATATATATATATATATATATATATATATAAACTTTGAAGGGAAAATTATGTCAGCCTTTTCAACAAAAACATTCGCTGTAAGTTAAAACTTGCAAAATTCCAAAATTCCAAGTGCATGATTATAAAGAGCATTCCACAGCCTGTTCATAGCTGGAATAAAACTTCCAGAATAAGTGAATAGTATTGTGACCCTTCTAAACCTCAATTACATTATTTACATTAAATGTTACTGGTTTTCTGGGGCATCTCTCTCTCTCTCTCTCTCTCTCTCTCTCTCTCTCTCTCTCTCTCTCTCTCTCTCTCTCTTTATTATATTCATTCCAAGGCAATCAGCATTTCACATCATATATTGCTTTTTTATTGTCAAGTCCACACTATCGAAGCACTAGGGTTGCAGCTTGGCTAGTAATGA
This sequence comes from Palaemon carinicauda, assembly GCF_036898095.1. Taxonomy (NCBI): domain Eukaryota; kingdom Metazoa; phylum Arthropoda; class Malacostraca; order Decapoda; family Palaemonidae; genus Palaemon; species Palaemon carinicauda. Next base: position 266,004 of record NW_027172149.1, on the reverse strand, counting down.
TAATAACTAGAGGGACACTCAGTAGAGCGCAGACCTCCGCTACAGCAGCTTATTTCTCGACCTTTTGCTTGACCTTAACCTTTGACATTAACATGTATTAATTGGCGTGGATTTTTATACACTCATAGGAGGACACTCCAAAATCAAACCACTGTTCTCTAATCTTGGGTAGCGCCATAGCCTCTGTACCATGGTCATCCACTGTCTTGGGTTAGAGTTCTCTGGCTTGAGGGTACACTCGTGCACACCGTTCTATCTTCTTTCTCTACCTCTTGTTTTGTTAATTTTTTTATAGTCTATATAGGAGATATTTATTTTAATGTTACTGTTTTTATTATCTTATTTGTCCTTGTTTCCTTTCCTCACTGGGCTATTCTCCCTGTTGGAGCCCCTGGGCGTATAGCATCCTGCTTTTCCAACTAGGGTTGCAGTTTAGCAAATAACAATGATGATGATAATAATGAAGTCTGTGATAATGGTGTCCAAACTTAAGGCTCATTACATGAATTGGACATTGTACATTTTGTTAAACTCTGACCTTGGCCATACAAAATTTAATAATTTCCAGCTTTTTACGTAACAGTTAATCCCTGAAAGTTTCATTACTGAACGTTTTAAATTGTGGCCAGGAAGCTGTTCACAAACCTCAGACACTCATACACAAACAGGTGGTAAAACATAACCTCCTTCCAACTTCGCTGGCGTAGGTAATAAATACTCTCTAAGTCAGGTATCGAATTAAATTGTATATATGTATTGTTCAAGGTAAGTTGACTATTCCTAGAACCTATATATTAATACCGAAAAGTAGATTAATTTATAAATTAATGTTCTTAAATAAGTGGGTAATGATATTTCCTTCCTTTCCTCACTGTGCTATTTTCCCTGTTGGAGCTCTTATTGGGCTTATAGCATCCTGCCTTTCCAACTAGCGTTGTAGCTTAGGTAATAATAATAATAATAATAATAATAATAATATTAATAATGACGGCAACAACTTGCAACTATGTTTATGGTTTCAAGTTTGTACTGCGTAATATTTTCCCACAGCTGTCTCTGAGGTGAATGCCTCCCCGGGTCCAACGCTGAAACATATAACTCGTAAAGCTAACAGATTTTGTGGTGTAACAAAGATTTACAGAACACAGAGAGAGAGAGAGAGAGAGAGAGAGAGAGAGAGAGAGAGAGAGAGAGAGAGAGAGAAGCATTGAATTTCAAATATCACATTTGAACAAAAAATCGAAGCTTTGTGAAATGCGAGTCAAACTTAATGAAAAAAAAATCTACTTGGCCACGCACACTTTCGAAAATCGATCGCTAAGCATTTAATTTTGATTAGTTTTAGTTTATAATGCGAATCACTTTAATATCGGTAAACCCCTAACATATGTCAAAGTGGTTTTTTGTTTGTTTTAAGTTTTTTATCGTTCAAAAATAGTTTATTTGTATTTTAACAAACTGGCAACTTATTCCTTCTCGGCCAGTCTCTCTGACTCTGAGCCTTGTAAGTTGTGTTGTGACTTGTGACTCGTTAGTTGTGACTTGTGACTCGGTTGTGAAGGGTTGAGCAACAGAGCTGGGTGTTATACTGCCCACGTGGCTTCCTGCAACTACTTCTGGTGTTTAGCAAGAGCCCGTGGCTGGCCTGAAGATCCATGCAGTCTATAAGCAAGCCAGGAAACATGGCAAAGGTAAGAGAGTGACTCTGGAATTAAACTACAAAGTCGTAAAAACCTAAATATAATATTGCGCAGTTCCAAAGGGTCCCAGTGGATGTGTGTTTTGAATAGGAAGTCAATGCATCTATTTCACTGTCATTTTTATTGTATATCGTTGTTAAGGATTAAAGTAAGCTTATATGAACGTTGTCGATATCATTTAAAACTTGTATGTCTTGATAAAGACGTCAAATCATTTCATTTCGATGTACTACTGACGAAATTTTACTGGACGTCATTTTCAATTTTAATTAGTAATGACTTGTTATCAACTCTAGTGAAAATATTAGATTATTTAGTCTTCTCGTGTAGTAGGTTGAATTCGTTTTTCAGAATATCTCTCTCTCTCTCTCTCTCTCTCTCTCTCTCTCTCTCTCTCTCTCTCTCCTCTCTCTCTCTCTCTCTCTCTCTCTCTACTTATGCGTAATCACTATAATAACCAATCTTGCGTAGTGAAGTCTATCCCTTCAAGAGGAACGCAATTTGCCTTAATGTCTTCAAATAATGTGTTTTTACGTACATCAAAAGTATTAAATGATAATCTTACAGATCTCATGTTGCGTTCGTATGTTGGTGTCTTTCTTGATACCCTTTTTTTTCTGTTTTAATCATTTACATATTACTATTGAGTGTCAAAATAATACCATTGTTTCATTATTTCCAGTTAATTGTGTTAAACATTTCTCTGTTATTTCCTATAATTCATTTCTTGCTTTCTGTTTAACTCCCCCCCCCCTCTCTCTCTCTCTCTCTCTCTCTCTCTCTCTCTCTCTCTCTCTCTCTCTCTCTGTCAGGAAGGCATTACCAAGGGTGGGGGAGGGTAATTAGGGGGAATACACGATCAGTACTTGTATCGTCTCATATTCAAATCTTGAAGTATTTCACCCAAAGTGTAACACTTTACTGCATTCTTCCATTGCGTTGTTTTTGCTCAATTATATTAAATGTAATAAAGTTTTTAGCGGTGATATTTCATCACATTTCAAGGTTTGTCTTATAAATATTGTTTCTTGGAGTTTACAGTAACTTATGCAACTTGATGCTGCTGCAATAAAGTTTAATTAGGTAGTGACAGCGTTCGGTAAGAATGGTACTAATTTATAAGATCATAACTTGTAGGCCTATGTAAGAATATAAATTAATATTTTGGTGAAACATGTTTTGAATGATATTTTTATAGGTATCAGACACGCATTTTCGAAGTTTATATGTTCACCTCCACCAACGAATTAGGAAGGAGGTTATGTTTTTGCCCCTGTTTGTCTGCTTGTTTGTGAACAGCTTCCTGGCCACGATTTTAATCGTAGAGTGATGAAACTTGCAGGGATTAACTGTTATGTAGGAAGCTGGAAGTTATTAAATTTTGGGAGGTAGAGATCAAATGTCAAGGTCACGGTCAAGCTTAATGTCCAATTCACCTAATCAGCCATAAGTCTGGACATCGTAGTCACGGAGACTTCAAACATGGTTCATATTTGAGTGTATGAAAATCCACGCCAATTAATACATGTTAAGGTCGATAAATAAGCTGCCGCGGCGGAGGTCTGCACTCGTAGTGCCCCTCTAGTTGATTTTTATTTTTTTCTTGTTTGGTGCTATTCATTCTTAGGATAATTGAACTTGCAGGTGGTGTTGGAGAGCGTGGTCTATAAGGAAATGGAGTAAGAATGTACTCTTCATTTTATTGTTCTTTCCTTCGTTTTTCTTTGAAGTGTCTACTGCTGCTCCTGCTAGAGATACGAGGGTGGGGTTAAATGATGAGGAAATGCTATAATTCTTTAAAGTATTCTTGTAGATGGCACAGCAGATGGTAGAACCAGAAGGATAAATTTTGTCACCATAGTTTGTACTTAAACTTGTCACTTCCATTTACGCATTTCATATTTCCTTTCGAAATTCCAATGTATATAAAACTCTCTCTCTCTCTCTCCTCTCTCTCTCTCTCTCTCTCTCTCTCTCTCTCTCTCTCTCTCTCTCTCTCTCTCTCTGCAATTGTCTTGTCTTCCTCGTGTTTGGCGTTACTGTCAGTATATATGTTGGGTTTCCATAATGAAATGGTGAGAAGTTTGAGTTTTTAATTGTTATATATATATGTATAATCATGGTATATTAATCTCGTGTTAGCTTTTTGCATAAAAGTATCTCGCATTTTATAGCAAAAAAATTATATATTTTAGCTTTACGTATAGTTTTAACCCATAAGAAGATGAAAGGCAAACAAAGTATTGGGAGTATAAGACACACACCTGATTTCAACTGTGTAGATACTGTTTCGTGATAAGATTCTTTTTCTATCTATGAATTAAATGAGGAGATTTTAGGCTGATCATTTGCGTCAAAGGTACATTTACTGAAGCATTGATTTTCTTATATACTTTTATTGACTTGGGGAAAGGGATTGTATATCGTGATGGTAAGAAAAGTTGTACTAGTCAGGGCCATCCATACTAGGTTGGTTTGCTGTGAACGATCATCACTATCACCAATCCATTTTGGACAGTCCTTTAATGAATGGCTAAATCCCAGATATGAGTAAGGATATATCTGAGGCCTATGTCCTGCAGTGGAGTAGAAGTGGGTTGACATAATAGTTCTCGTGACCCCACATGCTTCAGCCATACTGTTATTACCTCCGCCAACAAAGTTGGAAGGAGGTTATGTTTTTACCTAATGTTTGTGCGTTTGTAATTTGAGTTTTTTGTGAACAGTTGCTTGGCCACAATTTTAATCGTAGATTAATGAAACTTACAGCGATTAATTGATGTAAAATCTGGAAATGATTAAAATTTCGAAGGTCGAGGTCATGGCCAAGCAAAATGTCTGAGTGCCCCTCTAGGTTTAGCTGTATTATTGCGCTCTCTCTCTCTCTCTCTCTCTCTCTCTCTCTCCTCTCTCTCTCCTCTCTCTCTCTCTCTCTCTCTCGTATTTGCTACATAATGGCTTAATTTCTTATATATATACTTTTCAAAGAATGAGTTTGGTTACGTAGAGCTTAAAGTTACTTTGCTGTTCTTCAACTTCTGTGACGGGGGGGGGGGGGGGGGGGGGCACATAGGGTTGTAAGGTTAGCTCGAGGTTCGTGGTTAGGTTAATAAGGTTGTTTATATTTCGCAAAACTCTCTCTCTCTCTCTCTCTCTCTCTCTCTCTCTCTCTCTCTCTCTCTCTCTCTCTCTCTCTCTCTCTCAAACGTACTCGTATCGTCTCATACGTTGCATTTCAGACTGAAGGCAAGAGTGGGAATTATTGCGTAATACGGTACTGGTGTTGTCCACAATTTTGGGGTTCGGTCGTTAAGTATTCTACGTATATAATATACACACACACACACACAGAGAGAGAGAGAGAGAGAGAGAGAGAGAGAGAGAGAGAGAGAGAGAGAGAGAGAGAGAGAGAGAGAGAGTCCAAACTAATAAATGGTTTTGTTTCGTCACAATTGTGATTGTACCTTGGCTTCACAGATTTGCTGAAGATTGTTGGAACTACGTTTAAACTTTAGCGGAGTTGGTAGAGACGGAGAATATCTCTTAATTTAGTTAGCTATCGTATCCATGTTGGTCTCTTTATTGTCTCTTAGTGTTATTCCCCTCATTATTCTTTCCATAGCTCTTTGAGTTGTAACTATCATATGTTCTAACGCTATAGTTAGGATCCGAATTTCTGGTACATAAGTTAACCTCAGGATATTACACGTTATTAATAAAAACATTTATTGTTACTTGACAGGTTGATATTAGATTTTCAATTTCAGTAGACCATTATTTTAACAGTAACTACGTGTTTGGTTAGGCCTAATCTATTTGTTACGTACATATGTAATGCGTTTCTTAATTCTCTTGCCTATTATATATATATATATATATATATATATATATATATATATATATATATATATATATATATATATATATATATATATATATATATATATATATATATATATATATATATATATATATATATATATATATATATATATATATATGTGTGTGTGTGTGTGTGTGTGTATGTAGTTTTAAGTAATGTATTTTGGTTTTGTTTTTAATCTCGGTTTAGTTGAATAATTGAAACCCACTAAAGCAATTGTAACGTAATATATCGATTTATTCTTTCCGAAATTTCCATTCCCTTTTTACCTCCGCTAACGAAGTTGGAAGGAGATTATGTTTTCGCCCCTGTTCATGTGTGTTTGTCTGTTTGTTTGTGAACAACTTCCTGTCCACAATTTTACTCAGAGTAGTGAAACTTTCACGGATTAATTGTCATGTTGATACGTGGAACTGATTCAGTTTTGGAAGTCCTAGGTCAAAGGTCAAGGTCGAGGAAAAGGTTGACCGAAGTAAGCTGCTTTAGCGGAGGTCTGCACTCTGAGTATTTTTCCAGTTTAATATGATTTTTTTACCCAGTTCAATTTTGTATCTTAGATGGTTATTTTACGAATTCAGGAACACGAAGACTCCCCCCCCTCTCTCTCTCTCTCTCTCTCTCTCTCTCTCTCTCTCTCTCTCTCTCTCTCTCTCTCTCTCTCTCTCTCTCTCTAAGGCCTATATTAGATTTTGCCAGTCGTCTCTATCTCGAGCTTTCAATTCAATACTTCTCCATTCATCTACTTCACGCTTCATAGTCCTCAGCCATGTAGGCCTGGATCTTCCAACTCTTATAGTGCCTTGTGGAGTCCAGTTTAAACGTTTGGTGAACTAATCTCGCTTTGGGAGTGGGAGGAGCATGCCCACACCATCTCCATCTACCCCTCACCATGAACTCATCCACATATGGCACTCGAGTAATCTCTCTTATAGTTTCATTTCTAATCCTGTCCTGCCATTCAACTCCCAATATCCTTCTGAGGGCTTTGTTCTCAAATCAAAATCACTTAAATAATGTTTTGTTGTCATACCATGACTAGTGTCGTTAGAGTAACACCGATCTCACCAAACTGATATAGCCTAACTTTTATATGTAATTGTAGGTGATTTGATTTCAAGTTTAACGCAACCTAGTCATTGTCTGATTTGCTTTTTTTTCAATCTTTAAACTCGAATTCTAAAGACCCTGTATTGGAGATCTTAGTTCCTAAATACTTAAATGATTCTACCTCAATAATCCTTTCTCCTTCTAATATTTCATCTTCCATTGCATATTCTATTCTCATCATCTCTGTCTTTCTTCTGTTTATCATCGTGAGCCCAACCTAATATATATATATATATATTATATATATATATTATATATATATATATATATATATATATATATATATATATATATATATATATATATATATATATATATGTGTGTGTGTGTGTTCGTTTAATCAAATGTCTACTAGTTCGATTCCCTCTACCATAATTTTCAACTACGTTACTCAGAAGGTAGTTATTTTGATAGAGAGAGAGAGAGAGAGAGAGAGAGAGAGAGAGAGAGAGAGAGAGAGAGAGAGAGAGAGAGAGAGAGTGAGAGAGAGAGAGAGAGAGAGAGAGAGAGTGAGTGAGTGAGTGAGTGAGTGAGAGTGTGTGTGTTTGGTGTATCTCCTTCTCAGCCGTTGCTAAATTCAAAACTTCAAATATCTGACCAGAAGTGTAACACTGCATTCTTCCCTTGCTTTTCTCTTCCCTCATTTCTATTCGCCGTTATTGTAAAAGCTACAATACTTAGAAAAAGGGAAAATAATCGTTATTTAATTCAGTTTTTATTGGCTGGGTTAGTCTTAATTCTCCTGGTCGAAACATAGGTATTCTACTGCTCGGTAGCCCGAGTGTGAACATAGATAGGTATCATTTTCGGTCACTTTTGGGGTTGGGGAAGACTTGAACGTATTAAGGACTGTTTTACTAACGTGACTAATTTCCAGCTAAATATAATTAGGATAAGGGTGGTCTTGTCTTCCTGAAAGTAGTCTCTTATTGGTACACTTTAGCTCAAGGCATTCTGCCTTTCTAATTATTATTATTATTAATATTATTATTATTATTATTATTATTATTATTATTATTATTATTATTACTTGCTAAGCTACAACCCTAGTTTAACAGGATGCTATAAGCCAGGGAAAATAGCCCAGTGAGGAAAGGATAAAAGGTAAAATAAATATTTTAAGAACAATGACATTAAAATGAACATCTATATAAATTATAAACTTTAACAAAAGAGGAGGAGCAATTTGATAAGTGTGCTCGAGTGTACCCTCAAGCAAGAGAATTCTAACCCAAGACAGTGGAAGACCATGGTACAGAGGCTGTGGCACTACCCATGACTAGAGAACAATGGTTGAATTTGGAGTGTCCTTCTCCTAGAAGAGCTGCTTACCATAGCTAAAGAGTCTCTTCTACCATTACCAGGAGGGAAGTGGCCACTGAACAATTACAGTGCAGTAGGTAACCCCTAGAGTGAAGAAGAATTGTTTGGTAATCTCAGTGTTGTCAGGTGTATGAGGGCAGAGGAGAATATGTTAACAATATGCCAGACTATCCAGTATATGTGTAGGCAAAGGGAAAATGAACCGTAACCAGAGAGAAGGGTCCAATGTAGTACTGTCTGGCCAGTCAAAAGACGCCATAATTCTATTTTTTGTAGTACTTCCTAAAACTAACTAATAATAATTTCTTGTTAAGAGCCATTGTTGTTGTGTTTACTGTTGGTCAATGGATAGTGTATTGCAATACCAGGTATGCAGTTAATTCTTATATTCAGGCCTTCTTCATCATGGGGCTCAATACTACACAGTACTCTAGAAGTTTTATTCCAGCTGTGACCAAGGTGTGGAATGAACTTCCTAGTTGGGTAGTTGAATCGGTAGAACTTCAAAAGTTCAATCTTGCAGCAAATATTTTTATGTTGAACAGGCTGACATAAGTCTATTTATAGTTTATATATGAAAGGTCTGTTTGAATGTTGTTACGTGTTCTTGAAAGATTTTATTTTAATTGTTCGTTACTTCTCATACAGTTTATTTCCTTATTTCCTTTCCTCAAAGGTTTATGTTTTCCCTGTTGGAGCCTTTTGGGCTTATAGCATCCTGCTTTTCCAACTAGGGTTGTAGCTTAGCTAATAATAGTAATAATAATAATAATAATAATAATAATTGTTCATTACTTCTCATACAGTTTATTTCCGTATTTCCTTTCCTCACAGGTCTATGTTTTCCCTGTTGGAGCCCCTAGGCTTATAGCATTTTGCTTTTCCAACAAGGGTTGTAGCTTAGCTAATAATGATGATAATAATAATAATTGGTTCCTTCTCATACATCTTCCTTATTTCCTTTCCTCACAGGTCTATTTTTTCCCTGGTCCTTGCTCCAGTGGAGAATGGCCCTCCCTGGTCCTCTGGCTCCAGTGGGGAAATGGCCCTCCCTGGTCCTCTGGCTCCAGTGGGGAAATGGCCCTCCCTGGTCCTCTGGCTCCAGTGGGGAAATGGCCCTCCCTGGTCCTCTGGCTCCAGTGGGGAAATGGCCCTCCCTGGTCCTCTGGCTCCAGTGGGGAAATGGCCCTCCCTGGTCCTCTGGCTCCAGTGGGGAAATGGCCCTCCCTGGTCCTCTGGCTCCAGTGGGGAAATGGCCCTCCCTGGTCCTCTGGCTCCAGTGGGGAAATGGCCCTCCCTGGTCCTCTGGCTCCAGTGGGGAAATGGCCCTCCCTGGTCCTCTGGCTCCAGTGGGGAAATGGCCCTCCCTGGTCCTCTGGCTCCAGTGGGGAAATGGCCCTCCCTGGTCCTCTGGCTCCAGTGGGGAAATGGCCCTCCCTGGTCCTCTGGCTCCAGTGGGGAAATGGCCCTCCCTGGTCCTCTGGCTCCAGTGGGGAAATGGCCCTCCCTGGTCCTCTGGCTCCAGTGGGGAATGGCCCTCCCTGGTCCCTGCTATTCCTGAGTAGATAGTTTCTTACTGGTAAGTGGATTTGCTGCGTGAGTTTCTAAATTTACCATTCTATATTTTTTCTGGTAGTTTTTTATATTAGGAATTTTAATACTTTCTATCATGCCAAGTAAATTGCCTTAAATTGTGTATTAAACTTAAGAAAATTTCTAAGGTGCAGCGAAGCTGTATTTTGTTGAATATTGGTAAACCTTACAAGCAGTGAAATTTAACTTGTTAATCAGTATTTTCTTTGTCTAACGGGTGTTAAATATATAGTCATAAGGTATTGTTGTAATTTACAAGAACCTGACTTAATTTGTTAAATTGTTAATGTAGTTAAAGGACGATATTTCTTTGGCTTAGATGTAAAGCTTATGATTGAAAAGTTTCTTTTTAAATATAAAACTTACCCGCTGGTTATATAAGAATGGCTAGTCTCTAGACGCCCGGCAGAAAATTCAAAATCTCGCGGCTATCGCAGATATGCCAGGTTTACACTAGCGCCCTCGCGGTACTTGGGTAGAACTATACCAAACCCTTCAGATCTTCTCTGCTGCCATTGCTGGCTGGAACTATTGGAAATTCTCTCGGTACTTACTGGTTTGGACGGTTATTTGGTGATGTACTCGGTTTTTTGAGTTTGGGCTTTCGCTTAATTTGATTTAATTTTCATTTTTTCTTGAAAATCTTTTTGTTTGAGGTTATTTTCCTCACCATCTCTGGGTGTTGGTCACGTGTGATATGGTGGTTCTCTTGGGCATTGTTTTGCTTGGTGGGGCAGTGCCACTGTTCCTTTGGTGGTTGTAACCTCACCATCCCTGGGGTGTTGGTCATTTGGAATATGGTGGTTCTCTTGGCCATTGTCCTGCTTGGTGGGGCAGGGCCACTGTTCCTTTTGGTGTGTGTAACCTCACCATCCCTGGGTGTTGGTCAGGTGGGATACGGTGGTCTCTGGGGCATTGTCCTGCTTGGTGGGGCAGGGCCACTGTTCCTCTTGGTGTCTGTAACCTCACCATCCCTGGGTGTTGGTCACGTGGGATACGGTGGGTCTCTTGGGCATTGTCCTGCTTGGTGGGGCAGGGCCACTGTTTCTTTTGGTGTCTGTAACCTCACCATCCCTGGGTGTTGGTCACTTGGAATATGGTGGGTCTCTGGGGCATTGTCCTGCTTGGTAGGGCAGGTCAGGTGGGATATGGGTGGGTCTCTGGGGCATTGTCCTGCTTGGTGGGGCAGGGCCACTGTTCCTTTTGGTGTCTGTAGCCTCACCATCCCTGGGTGTGGGTTACGTGGGATAATGTGGGTCTCTTGGGCATTGTTCTGCTTGGTAGGGCAGTGCCACCGTTCCTTTGGTCGCTGTAACCTCACCATCCCTGGGTGTTGATCTTGTGTAACATCGCCAGTCTCCTGGGCATTGTTCTGCTTGATAGGGCAGTGTCACTGTTCCTTTGGTCGCTGTAACCTCACCATCCTTGTGAGCTAAGGATGGGGATGGGGGGTGGAATTTGAGAGCCTGTAGGTGTATCTGTTGAGTCACCAGTAGCCATTGCCTGTCCTTCCTTGGTCCTACCTTGAGCGTTGATCATATGTAATATTGTCATTCTCTAGGGTATTGTCCATTGCCTCTGCCATTCATGAGTAGTCCTTAAACCTTTAGTTATTTTGTATATCACATTACTTAGCTGGTGTTTATTGTCAAATGGAAATTATCGAAACTCTTAAAGAACAAAAAAGTCTTCAAGTTCTTCTTGAACGAAGTATCTCTCATTAATCAACTCGTAAGGTTTGTTCAGCTTTGTGCAGTTTATATATTTAATGTGTTATTTCAGGAACATTTCCCCCACTCACTTTAACATCAGGCTTGAATTTGCAATATATTTTTGACAAGATTTGTTTATTAAAGTATTTACAAGGCACGGACTAATAATAAACACCAAATGTTTATTTAGTGTTTTTTATTACATGAAGTGTGAAGAGGAGGGTGTAAGAAATAACAATCTCGTGTTGACGAAAAGAAAGGAAATAAATTCGTTTGGAAATTATATAAATCCTGTTTAATGTTTACTCTCTCTCTCTCTCTCTCTCTCTCTCTCTCTCTCTCTCTCTCTCTCTCTCTCTCTCTCTCTCTCTCTCTCTCTCTCTCTCTCTCTCTCTCTCTCTCGTGGTTTTTTGTTTTGAATGGGAATACCTTAATATGGTGAAACGGATTGTGTATCTCATACTAAATTGGTTTACTGTTAGCGATCAGACAAAAACATTCCACCATTACCCATGACTCAAACTATTATATATTTCCTCATATCCATATGACAATAATAATTGTAATTTTATAATAGCTGTATCTGCTTGATCAAAACTGTAAGTGGTTTTACTTTTTCTTATTCTCTTAGAATATGGAGGTGTATTGAAAATATCTTCCTTATTCTGGTTATTCGATCTGTGTTGTGGATATAACTTGAGAAACCATTCTTCGTCTCCATATGACAATCAGCTGTTTAGCACGTACCCACCTCGTTGCCACATGTACACGATATCGTATGGTAGGTGAAGGTTTAGTGAATGATATTAAGGAAAAGTGGCAACAGGCACCTGCCATATGTACGATAATATTTGACTGTAGCCCAAATACATTATACAATTGTCCTTGTTTGATGTAGATGCGTAAATTGTACTTCATAAATTCATAATACTTATTGTTGTCGACCGTGTTGAGTCCCAGAATGAAAAGAAATTGAAATTATTCCGTCAAAACTGAAATTATTCCGTCAAAATCGTAGGCTATCTGCATGACGAAAGGAAGTCAGCATTTTCGTTATATAAGCGGTAAGGCTAAATATTCTGTGTAATTATACCTTCGTCCCTGTCTATAACTTTATCATATCATCATATATGTTTTATATAGAGGCGGAAATGAGTCAAATCGGGTTAAATACTTCAAATTATTCTGTTTGCTCCAGTTAATGGCGGTATCTGGCAACCTAATGAATCGGGGAAGGGGAGGATGGTGTGGTGGTAGGACACGTCACGGGTTTCGACGTCTACCTTCGTTAATATGACAACGAAATGTCATTATTTTTATGGAATGTATCTAATTACATTTCCAGATCAATTTTATCAGTTTAGTTATCCGTACAGGTAGGCCTAATAGACTCATTGTTCATTATTTACGCCAATATCAACCGAACCAACTTACATTTGTTCTGGCGATCTACTCTGCATTTCAAAGGAATATTTTAGCTTAAATAAATATATTTTCTTTATTGTTTCCAATCTAAAATCAGTATATCAACAGCAGAAATTCATTTGAGTAGTCATAGTCACAAATCTTTCATCATGCACGTATTTTCTTGGCCGAATAACTAACCTAACCTAACATAACCAATGGGGGTAACACCGAATGGTAGGCCCAGACGGTCATTGTAACATATTGCGGTTTTTACTTATCAGGAAAAACGTTTAATGGTTACTAAATATGTCGTGTGGTTTATTCCCAAAAAGAGTTGGAAAACTTCCCAGATTATTTAAGTAAGGTTAGGGCCATACCAGGTCTCTCTCTCTCTCTCTCTCTCTCTCTCTCTCTCTCTCTCTCTCTCTCATGTATATATATATATATATATATATATATATATATATATATATATATATATATATATATATACAGTATATATATATATATATATATATATATATATATATATATATATATATATATATATATATATTTATATTTACATATATATTTATATATAATATATATATATATATATATATATAGATAGATATATTGTATGTGTATGTATGCAGTACATATACTGTATACTTTGTGGGAATTTTGTATTTTATATATATATATATATATATATATATATATATATATATATATATATATATATATATATATATATATATATATATGTATATATATAAATATGTATGTATATATATAATTTTTGTTGTTGTATATGTTTACAGTACGTATATGTGTTTGTACTAGAACTGCAAACTAAATAAAAAGCAGAAGGTATTGTCAGAATTTGTGGAAAAAGGGGCAGAGGAGGATCTATACCTTTTACAGGTTCAGGCAGAGAGAATACTATACAGGATCTAATTGTTTAAAGGCCACTCATGAATGGCAGAGGCAAAGGATAGTGACATTGCATGTCTATGCAGGCATCCCCCTGTGCCGGTGTGTTAATTGTGGCCTCCGGTGCAATGAAAGGCAAATGCTCTGAAGGGGAAGAAGTGCTCTAGGCCTTTGTTGGGGATGTCCTAGGGACCCCAAGTGTTCTTTGCTTCCCTGAGGAAGCTGAACAGATTGCTTTTGTGACTGTGCTTTGTTATTGACGGACTAACTTGAGTTTTTCTGTTAGGCCCTCTATGACTGCTTTGAGGGGTTTGGATGGCAAGTCTGCCTCTCCCCCAGTAACCCCTGTGTAGCAGATGTGGAGGTTGTGGTGGTACCCATGGTTTTAAGATATTCAGGGCCTGATAAGTCTGGTTAGGTAAAGGTAAAAGTAAGTCCTAAGTTGAAATGTTTGACTCCCAGTCCCTGGTGTGACCCTAATCACTTTTCAAGTACCAGCCCTCCCCTCTCCTCCCCGTGTCCATTTCCCTAACCTTGTGCCAGGGGTTACAGGTCTATGTCCTCCCCCAGTGTGCCTTCCCCCTTCCCCATGTTCAGTGCACCCCAGTTTTGTGGTTCTTGCCGGAGCAATCCATGTAATTTTCAATCATGATTATTGACAATGCTGGTGGTAGTATCTGCAAAACATAATGGTAGTTAAGAACTGACACTAGAGTAAATATGATTAATGATAGATTAATTTGACTTGATATTAGACAATGGTATACATAGGTCATGAGTAAGTATACATAAAGATAGGTTATAATTTTGATGTTATCCTTTGAATCATTAAGAGGATATAAAACATTGGTTTGCGGGCCAGAAATGTATACTGTACTGCGCATGGATAACCGTACTCACGTGATATACACGCTCCAGTCATAAAATATGGAGAGCTGGATATATCTATTAATGGATTTGGTATGATCCTTGATACCGTAATACTAATTTTACATAGTTCACTTTACCTGCCTAATGATTTACGTGGGCAGTAGGTGAGAGATGAGCAAGAGTGAAGCTTGGCTTGGACTTCATAACTTCATCTCCCCCAAAGCTTTTAATAGCAGTTACGAACTTAGTTACTCCATTGACCCAGTCATTGCACACGTGCCAACATGGTTTCCTGGTTATGCAATGAGTGTGTGAGGCAGGTGGTGGGCAGGGTAATGTAGGAATCCCATTGCACCCAGGTGACAAATCACTGGCTAAGGGTAGTACCAACGCATGGACCTCTATGGGGGTAGCTTCATTGGCATTTGGTTGGTTGATGGCACGCTCAAGGGTGATGTTTTACCTGTGAGGGGATAATTAGAGGTGCGTTAACAGAAGTCCTTTGTGTAGGGGTGGGCCCAGTTATGATACTGTAATGTTAATTAATAGAGGGATGAAGGCATGGAGGTTTCTTCGGTTCTGCGTAGTTATCCTACCAGAGCCATCAATCCTGATGTAGTACTTGTCACAAAAAAATCTTGACCAGTAGTTTGTGGCCTTGTCACCACTATCAAATTATTACAGCCATGATCCCATCTCAACCACCCCACACGTCTTTGACTAGAATAGAGTGAAGAGTATCGTCAGCCGCACATGGCGCCCGGCAGTGGGATTTCTATGGTAACCAACCATGGTGTAATAGAGCCCAGTTTCTTTTATTATTTTCTTGTCGTAGAAAACGGTACTAGAAATATAACCCTTTTTAAATAACTCGGGTTTGTTTAACTAGGAAAAATACAAATTGTTTTTGAAATAGGTACTTTTGTATTCAGGTATCTAACTGCCATTATCATTTCCTTCTGTTGTGTCGTTTTTACGTGAATACAAACCTTCATAATTTGTTGGTTTACTCTTGATTTATTTAATCATGACCAAAATTGAAAAGTTGTGGGATTCTGGTAAGATTGTATAGTAACCAACTATCCAGCCACACTGGAGAGGAGCGGCTGTGTTGGTGACAGAGCTTTACTTATATCCTGGTTGTCTGTGTAGGAGATATGTTGACTGTGCTTTATCTAGTGCTCTACTTTATGCTTTTTCCTTTTGCTTTGTCTGAGTGATCCGTGCTTTTCAGAGTTTTCAGAGATGGCTGTGTACAAAAATAAGTCGTGCTTTTTGAAGTACTGATGGGATTGATATTGCTTTGCTTATGGGACACACTGAACTCGAAATCACACTGGCTTTGGCCGTTGTCCACCCAGATCATGAAACAGTACAGGTATTCTTAGTTTCAGATTTTGACAATCTTAACAGCTCCCCATCTCTTATGAGGGTGCTCAGTAAGGGAGGCCAGATTTTTCTTTCAGATATTGTCAATCGAGGGGATTTTTAAGATTTACAGATACTGTCTCTGATAAGAATGTTCAAAATCTCGCCAAAGGTACCACCTCGAATACTTATTCGAGTGGCAGTAGATAAACCTCTCTCTTCCGTAACAGAATCAGCGTTGCTGAAACGATTCTATTATTCGCCATTATGAGCTCGATTGATTGATTATGAGCTATCTGGCATCCTGACGATACGAGCGTGAATCGAGTCTGGCTTTCCAGTATGGAAAAAGCACCAAACTTAAATCTACTTAGAGAGAAACTAATTAGTTCTCCTATGAAAACCTCTTCCCTTTTATTTATCAGATGAATTATGGACGTTCTATGTGCCGGCCTCTCCTCATTTCAAATTACAGGTTAGTTCCCTCTTTCCCAAGGTGAGTGCACATTTTGGTCCGTAGATACATAAAGGAAGAATAATAAAAATCACTACACTCATGCCTTCCTAGCGCATGCTAACTAAACGCACCACCATTCACACGCATAAACAGTGTAAAACGCTAAGAAATTGCATCGCCATGACCACGTGGGAGACGAGTAGACAACATGCCACCATTTCACTCAAGTTGTGTAGATTGGGAGGCTAGATAAACACTTATGCCTGCTAAACAGAGTAAATTAGCAATGAAATCTGTCCTGTTTTGCCACAAAAAACATGATTTTCCTCATTTTAGGAGCTGTGGCCTGGAGGACTTTATGGTGAAAAGGTGGCCGATGCATATCCACTTTTTCTTGTGTAGATATTGCTACACTATAAAAATCAGCCCTCCCAGAGGAGGAGGTCAGGCTCTTTTTATTATTCAACCCCTGGGTGTAAGTATTCTCGATGGGATACACTTGACAGATCGTATTCTTCACAGGTTTTGAGGTTGGAAGAGACAAAACCATCCCTGCCTCCTCCAACTGATTTTGACCGATGATCCTTCAGGGTTCACCACAGTACTTTTCAGGTTTTTTCTCCTCAATTTTCAGATACAGTGCTACCTCCTGGTATGAAAATTTTATGAGGCTAAACGAGATGCGAAGATTTTTCCATCTTATTGCAAAAATATTTTCCCTATACAAAACGAGGTACCAGTACGATTTTCGCCTGAGACTAATTTTAAAATTTGCACGCCGCCAAACTGTAAGCTCGCCACCATTCTTCCATTGGTTATCTCTCTACTCTGATGCTAGTTACTGCCATATGATCCTGCCCTCCTATTGGATAGCATCTATCCCATCATGCATCTACACATCGGCGTTCCTCGACCATTTCGTTTCAGTAGCGCTATCATTCACATTGAATTCGTGCTGGTGATTTTGCTTTCATGCTTATAGTTACTGTATCGTGTAGCATTGAAGAAACATTTATGTAGGTAAGGGACCTTTCTCATACGTCATTTAATTCTTAAAATAAGTTTGTAACATATTACAATTGATATAACTGTTACTCAGATCATGTAATCCTTCACTTGGGACTGACTTCTAGGCCTTGGCTATCTTGAGAAGTATTTTTCGTTATCTGGGTTAAGGGTTAAACAGACAAATGCCTGTTACAGGGGACTTTCTTTCACCTCAGGAAGACTCCCCATATAAATAGTGAAGGTTTGTATTTGCATAGGAACAAAGCATAAATCTTCAAGATTTTTCCTGCCTATATAAACTCAAGCCATTGATTTAATTCGCCTCCTTCCCCTGCAAGTCTTATTTCTCTTCCTCTTGTTATTTGAAATTTTTATAGTTTTTATGTGAAGGATCTAATTTAATGGTGTTACTGTTCTTGAGATATTTCATTTTGTTGGTTTATTCTTCTCTTGTAGATTGTTTACATCCTGGTTTCATCTCCTCACCGGTCCGTTCTTCCCCGTTAGAGCCCTAGGGTTTATAGCATCCTGCTTTTCCACCTAAGGTTATAGCCTAGCTTGTAATTATAATAGTAGTAATAAGTGAAGCTATGTTGTTCACTCGGTCGCTCCTCTCCAGCTTTGATGGGATAGTTGGTAACCATACAGTGTTAACCAGAATCCTTCAATGTTTTAATTCAGGTCGTAACTAAATAAATCGGGTGTAAACCCATATAGAGGATTCAGGTTAGTTTAATTAACATTACCAGTTAATTATTTGCAATTTACTTATGGCTGAAAGTTATAAGACTACTAATTTGTTTTCATTTTTTCAGATTGAATGGAGAAAGAGGGAGAAAGATAGAGAATGCTGCGAGAGTGTTTCGAGGCTGACATAAAATCAGTCTCTATTTATATACAGTATTTATTAATGTTATCAATTAAATATTTTCCCTGTTGGAACAATCAGGCTTATAGCATCCTGATTTTCCAATTAGGTTTGTAGCTTAGTAATAATAATAATAATAATAATATCATCATCCATATATATATGTATATGTGTATGATGATGATAATAATAATAATAATAATAATAATAATAATAATAATAATGATAATATTAACAATAATTATGGTAATGATAGAAATAATAATAATAATAATAATACCCTCCATAAATATTTTGATTCTCTCTCTCTCTCTCTCTCTCTCTCTCTCTCTCTCTCTCTCTCTCTCTCTCTCTCTCTCTCTCTCTCTCTCTCATATTTGTTTTTGTATTTAATGGCCAAATCTAGCTTAGCTAAATGTATAAAAATGCTCATTTATTTATTTTTTTCCAGATTTGTCATAGCTGCCAAAAAACTCAAGAAGATGAAATAATGAAAGACGAAAATACCTGAAAGCTTCAGGTAAGTCAACTAAATTTGTTCAGTTCTCTCCAGGCTTTTCCTTTCCTCCTCCTGTTAACACCAGGTTCAATGAACCTCTATTTCTACACATCTCTGTATTTAATAGACACCAACATTAATCTCAAAAGCTTCTAATGCATCTGCCACCGACTTAATTAGGCGATATAATCTTTCTCTTTCCTTACGGTATACTTCTCTCTTTAGCTTATTGTGGAAACCTTTTGTGAGAGCTTTTCTTGCAGGACATTTTTAGCATTTTTACATCCATCTCTTATTTATCATTACTTCTCCATTTCTGATTTCCCTCAATCATTTCGCTAAGCAAAATATCATCTCCTTTCCCTCTACTTGGTTGATGGCCTTCCCCCTCCTATTGGAGCTATCACTGTTAGCTGTAAGCAGTACCATAGGGTCTCTGCAGACTACTTGGCCATGCAACTTTTACATTAATAACCTCGCCTCTCTCTTGCAATGATTTACACTTTCTCAATCTACCAACGGCACTCCTTTCCACACCTTGGTACTCACTCGACCATCTTCATTCAAATAAAATTCCCCACAAATATTACCATTCATTGTTAATTTCGTCATATTCAGCTCTTGGATGTACAAAATATTTTTCTAATTCTTTTCCTCGACCACACACAAATTATCCTCCTCCATCATCAACCTTGCAAATATGATATTTTCCCCTTACTTTGTTTGTAAATTTAGTAGTGGTATATTGAAAATGCCTATCATATTCACTTCACCTGTACATGCCTTGAATTAAAGTACATTCCTTAACTCATGTGCATACCTAACCAGTATCAATCCTATCAACTCATTCGATACCAATTCACATCAATTTCACACATGCTTCACATTCACTCCAAACACACAGGATGAGTTACTCAGATGAACTCTTACTAATTTTCCTAATATCTTATTTTACCTAATCAATCCCTCCTACATACATGTGTAACATGCCCATCTGCACCATATTCAGTAAACTTGCCACATTGCTCTTTGCATGATGCCCATCCTAACCACAACTACGATTCACTCGTAAGATTACACCAACATCCAGTTTCTATATACTCAGTTTACTACATCGATAATATTTGACCACAATCCTCCTCCTCTTTCACCAGCCAATAAGGTGTTTTTTTCACCACACCTGAAACATGCATATAATGCCAATCTACAATAATTCTTCTCTGTTCTACTTTCCAGGATTCATAACACTTCTCAAGGCTACATGAACTTAACCTACCTTCCTTAACCCTAAAACTTTCCTCCCCTTCTATCAACTACTCCCTTCTGAAATTGCTATATCCTGGTCATTGAAACCCAATCTCAGTTGTATAATCCATTCTGGCCTGGTGGTGTATTTATATGTCCTTTACTCACTATTCAAGATGAACTCAATGTTAGGCCAGTAAAAGAACACCACGACTCGCCTCTAATTACAACAGAAATAGAACCAGTGTCATTTGTTGAATAAAGGCTCCTTATAACATACTTACACCCAAGAATAGTCAGATTGGAACCTAGTGAAGTAACAGAAAGAAGTTTGTGCTCCTTCAAATCATCATGACTTAAGAATAATCAAGATAATCCAAAACGAAGAACTCTTTTACACATTTTCATGGTTAATTTTTCAAGTAAAAGTGTTGAAAATGAGTTAACTCTTACACCCCCCCCCACACTTTCTGCACATACATACTTCCACAATAAAGTTGTTTATTACAGAGTAAAATAAAACTCGTAATCCCAAGTGCTTTCTTTCACCATGTCTGCTCAGTCATCCTTAATGTCATCACAAACCTAAATAATAGTACTGTCAATACAGGAGTTAAGTCAAATAGTTTTTTCTTCATGCCATATTTTTTACTTGCTCCACAGAACAAACGGTAGTCCTTATATGAGAATGATATTCTGTAGCAAAGAGTAAGAACTATCACTGCTTGAAGAACAACATCGTTTGAGCTGTTTAGTTTTACTCATGAAAAAAAAATATTCTCCCATTCTCTGTGAAAATCACTCAGTTTCACGACAATACTGAATTCACATTAAAGAATTACTTTTGCTATGCCCTCACAACCTTTATCACCCAGTGTGGTTAGTGCTTCCTCTGTCAGGTTCGTATTACAAAATTTGTTATCTACCATGATGACCCTGACAAGAAATGGTTGAATATTAGTATAGGCCTAAAGAAAGTCTTTATTGGGAAATATTCGCCTAGTAACAAATGTCATACATACTGCACAGACATCCTAGCCTTAGAATCCAATACCTGGACATGCCATATCATACACACTTCTTATACCAGTTGCATAGCACATATAATGCTAGTTAAGGCCTGCCTGGAAAACATAGCTTAGAACATCAAATATGTCTTGAGAACTTCATGTGAAGTGTTGCTGTACGTTGTTCGTCTGGTCGTGAAATCTTAAAAGTTCAACCCTTAAAAAAAGACATAATTCCACTGAAAAGATTTTGTTGAACTTTTTGTATACTGTGGAGGGTACCCTACTGAACAAACTGCAAAAATTTTGGTTTCTGTTGCAATTGGTGGTGAGTTATGGGGAAATATGTCTGCTGTGTTTCATGTTCAATGCCTGTTTTTATATCTGATTTCATTCTCTCAAGAGACTTTATATTCTTTTGCTGTTTGTTTCCTCTTCAGCTATATTGATTGTGTGGCTTCTCTCTAACACTTGTACTTACACCCCTCTACCTTTCTTCCAAAAAAGCCATCATTTTATTTCCTAATGATACCTGTAGTCTCAAGCCATCTTATATTATCCTTCTCCTCTTTTAGATATGCTTCAGTGTTCCGATTCATATCTCTTAGACCTAGATAATTGTCCTTATAAATTACTGTGACTTCTTTGTTTCCTGTAAAAAAATTCGTACTGTTTCCAATCTCATTTGTGATTGTCTTTGCTTGTCTTCGTCTAGTTTTACAAACTTACTTGTACCTACCTTTGCCTTGCATTGATCTTTCACTATCGTTTCCCTTCTTTCTCATCTGCTTTTATGTTTCTCTTTCAATGCCTGCAAGCTCTCTAATCTCTTGTGTCTTAATGTCTTTGTCTTTCTAGCCTTATGTTTGCCTGTTGGCCCAGCATGGACATGTTCAATGTACAGTATTTACATCCTCCACTTGTCTCTTTAAATGTTCTGTTGTTCTTTCATCATTTTCTACCCTTTTCATTGATTTATTCCAGCCTTTATCTATATCTTTTATACTGTAGTCTTATAAGCCCTATAAGCCCTTTGACTCATTTGTTTCAATTCCCAAGAGGAAATCCCATTTACTTTGGGCTCCATATCCTGTTTTGCTGTAACATCAACTCCTTGTATTATAATTTTGTCCTTTCTTTTTCACATTCATCTTTCAGTTCTTGAGTTATTTTGTAGCTTATAATCACTCATTCCATAATACTCTATTTGAATTGTAACTCTGGTCTCACTTGTAATTCCAGTTCCTACCTTTAAGCTTACAGAGTTTTTATAAACACCTGGTTCATTATTAATATGCTGTTGGTTGCTAATGTCAGCTGCTTACTGGTTAATTTTGGGTAGTTTTTTCTTTATGTATTGTATTGCAATTGATTTTCTTACTATATTTTTCATATTTTTGTACACCTATATTCCCATTTTCATTCTTTCTAGGAGATTGGTGTTGACACCATTCTTTTGAGTCTCTCTCCTAACCATCCTCTCCTCTTAAAGAACCTAAATTTCTCTTGACCGGAAAAACACTTGTCTCTACTTTTTAATTAATAATTTTTCATTTTTGTCCAGCAATCTGGATTTCTTCTCTCTAATGTCAGCCAATACTAATTTATCGAAAGCATTAGTCACATTCTTTAGGAGACTTCTTGGTTACTATGTACCAAAATCTAACACACTTCTACTTATACTTTATTCACAGTTTTACAATATCTGACACACTTCTACTTATACTTTATTCACAGTTTTACCTAGAATATTAACCTAAGGGTGGAACTTGCCCTCTATTTTTACAATAATTCTATGCCGGTAAATACTAACCTAACCTAACATATGTTCCATTGAAAACTGTGTTTTTTACTTGATCAAAACTAGAAAAAGCCCTGATATTTACCATACCTAACCTCTCTATTAATTTCACCAATCCTCTTTTCCGTTAACATGCCACTAAATGTCTTGCTTATCCACAAACAAAAACACCTCACATTTGAATATAAATATACCATGGGAAGACACTAACACTTTGGACTGAAACAATCATAACATATAACACGATACTATATTTTCATCTTACAGTAATATCGTAGGGTTGTTTACTTCCCTTATAGAAAGTCTCATTCCATTGGTGAATAAGGATATTTCACAATTTTGTTTCCCTCCTGATAGTTTTATTCGACTGGCCAATACAATACACAACAGTCACCCAAACAAATCGTAATATTTTCTTCGCCAAAAAAAAACTGTCATTTTCATTTCAACTCGCCTTCCTATTCATACCTTCGGTTTTACTTATAATAGTTGATAAATGCTTATCGTCCTCACTATTACTGTAATTAGACTTCTTTCATCCTAACTCTGTTAAACACTTTGACAATCTTTCTATCTTACAGTCTACAGCTTTTCAATTACTAGGACACCACCAGGTCTGGTGTTTAAAAACAATTGGGTTGTAGAAGGGAAGTCATATAGGCCACCATCCTTTTCATTCACAGTACCTGCAAAAGAAGACAGAATTGTGAGGGGTAGTAGGTTGGCCAGGGCACCAGCCAACAGGTTAAGATACTACCGCTAGAGTGTAATGGGGTCCTATGACCGGCCAGACAGTACTACACTGGATCCTTCTGGGTACAATATACTCACCCTTTACCTACACATACATGGAATAGTTGTCCTATTCGTTACAGATTCTCCTGTCCTCATATACCTGACAACACTTGAGATTACCAAACAATTCTTCTTCCCCCAAGGGGTTAACTACTGTACTGTAATTGTTCAGTGGTTACATTCCTCTTGGTAAGGGTAGAAGTGACTTTTAGCTATATTAAGCAGCTCTTCAAAGAGATGGGCACTCCAAAATCAAACCATTGTTCTTTATTCCTGAGCAGTGCCATAGTCTCTGTACCATACTCTTTTTTTTTTTTTTTACGGGAATGATCACGGAATGAAATAATATTAATTTCACTAGTGTTGTAATTGCTTGTCCTAATAATCTACATACTAGGACCACTCTCTTCATGGATGCCAGAAACGTGCAAAAAAAAAAAGTTCAAAATCTGCTCTTTTTCGCGGGAATGTTCACGGAATGAAATATTAAATTCACTAGTTTTGTAAATGCTTGTCCCAACAATCTACATACTAGGACCACTCTGGCCATGGATGTCAGAAACGTGCGAGAAAAATGGACAACTAACCCAAAATTCCTATCCTAACCTGACCTACAAGCCATGTCCTTACCTTCCTCGTGAACTAACCGGGCGGCTAACCCCCCCTACGACCCCCCAAACACTGTCGCTAACATAAACCCCACAAACCCAACCTAACCGAACCTAGTAGTTCCCAGGTCACTACCCCTACCCGGGGGCAAGCCCCCGGACCCCCTTCGTAAGTCTCTCTCTTACACAAAAAAAAGTTATGGGCAGCACTCAAAATTATATCTTAACCACATTGTCATAATAAAAAAGTACTCAGGCTTACCTTAACATTCGATGTCGCAACATCAATTGTACACTTCTCACATGGACCCCTAAAATCCTCTAAGAGGCCTTCTCGAAATAAATAATGAAAGAATTCGGGGTAACTCGAGTAAAATCACGTAGGTGTATATACCTTAGAGTCTTGATCGAATCAATTTGATCAATATGAGTGATAAACTCAACAATATCGCTCAAAAAGTAAGTGTACGAAACACGTCTACCCATTACGGCGGTTAGAGTTGGAAAGGGTCGACTCCAGGTCAATCTCGGGTCATGTGGGGGGGATTAAAAATTTGAAATCATGCGGCCAACGAAAGGTTTAGTTCGGTTGCTATGTTTGACACTGGCTTTATCTACCGAAATATCTTGACTAGATGTTGGCTAGCCTAACCTTTGGTTGTATATAAAACAAAATAGTATTCTGCCTAATTTTAGGACGTGTCCCAACGAATTAACAATCTTAACAAGAGGTTAAAAATGAAGATTGTTAGAATTAGCGAAAACATAAGTCTGAACATTGATAACTGTTCAAGCTTGCGCCACCAGCTGATAGGCGAACCGAGCGCCGCCAAACGGGTGTTATTATAGTCAGGCAGGAAACAATGCTTGTGGGAAATTTTACGATCGAGTGTTGGCCGTCGCTTCAGCGGACGATGCATTGTAACGACCTTTTCCTAACCTAGCAATTCATGATAATTATCATAGCAGTAACAAATATCACTATAAATGACGTGTCCCTAAAAACTACAAACTTAACGAGGGAATAAATATATAGATTGACGGGACAGTATTAAATTGTAAAAACGAACGTTTCTTAGACTGGGATGACACGGGCTCTATCTATCGGGAAAGTTGGAAACTAAGCAGGAGCTACCCGTGACTTGCGTTCGGACCGTGCTGAACCTAGAAAATATTGCCGTGGTAAAGGTAAATTATGATATTCAAAATGATAAAATATGATAAAATATCATATTATGGTATGTTGGATCATTGTAAAGAACATCTTCCCCATAATGAAAAACGATTTGGCTAGTAATAAGAAAGAGATTGCCCCGTCCCCAAAAACTACAGACACCCCCACTTGTTAATATGATGCCCTTTCTCTCCACAACCATAATAGGCACTTAATGACCTCATATATTCATTTTTCCTGTGACCCATTCTATAACGTCTAAAACCCCTCCTACCTGGAGACGCTCCTCTCCTGCTTCCTTTCCAACTTGCACACTACTTCCATTCATTATATTTACCCTATTTTCAAAGTCATGCTCTCAACAGTATTTCAAACGCCTCATCCCATTTCAATTATCCGTTTGTATGTCTTATTTTCCCCTTTGTTTTTTTTTTAAGAGCTCTCACACACTCATGTACAGTGGCACAGAACCTCACCAATGCCTTATATTAAATAATATTCTGATCCCCAAACTTCTTTCTTGTTAAAATCTCCAGCCTATGGTCATACGTCTCCACTGTCATGTTTTACCCATCTTCGCTTCTTCAAACTCATTGTTGTTTCTATACTGTACACCAGCTTTTATTCTTCTCGCATGATCAATTACATGTACATCTCTCTGATTACTCACAATCATGATTGTCCCATGAAGAATATTCAAATTTCCTTAAAAAAGAAAAGTGCTAATTTCATGTGTTCAAAACTGTATTTTCTCCCTCTTCTCTCTACAAAAATTTTCCCACTCAGAAAATCTCAACAGTATCTGTCACTCCATTCAACTTATGTTTTGCTCTCTGGCACTTCCCTAATTAAGACGCATTCAATATCACTTATGGTTGTATATAGACTTTTTCATTTTACTTAGTACTTCAGTATCACCTTGCTCTTCTTAGCACTCCTGTCCTGCACCTTCTTCTCCTCATCTTTTCATCCTTCCAGACATTCTTCCATTGTGTCTGCTATTTTCAGATGACCTTTCACTTTAACGTCTATCCTCCTTTCATCAGCTTTGTAAGTTCTTCGTTTTCTTTCCTCAACCAATCATTCTCACATTATTTCCTCTACAGTTCTCTCCAAGTCTTCAATTATTCTTCCATACTGTTCTATTTCCTTTACACTTTGTCCTCAGCAAATCTTACTTCACTCACTATCCTCTCTGGTGCAAATGACTTGATAGTCCCTGGCAGTAGTGGCCCAAAGAATAATCCCGTAATGAGCAATGCCCCATGTTGGGTGCCAATTTTTTCATGAGATTCGGGGCAATATGCGCCAGAATAATACTCCCTTCTACAGTACTTTATACGTAACCTAAAAACATACATACTCACGTACATTTGCTTGTAATGATCATACATACATACATATACCAAGGCACTTCCCCCAATATTGGGGGTAGCCGACATCAACAAATGAAACAAAAACAAAAACGGGACCTCTACTCTGTACGTTCCTCCCAGCATAACAAGGGACTCAACTGAGTTCAGCTGGTACTGCTAAGGTGCCACAGCCCACCCTCCCACATTATCCACCACAGATGAAGCTTCATAATGCTGAATCCCCTACTGCTGCTACCTCCGCGGTCATCTAAGGCATCGGAGGCAGCAGCAGGAATGATAACTCCATTATACATTGTAATGTTTATCTAACCCCTAACAATATCTCTAAGTTTAAACAATGGGGTCTGTACCATCAAAGTTTCCCTTCTATAAAAAGGAAAAACAACATAAACCAACCAAATTCAATTTTTAAAATCGTGTCTCAAGATTTTTCCTAAATGTAATACACAATTATATGTAAACAAACATGACCAAAATAAGCCAAAGCACATTAATCATATACCACAATATTGTTTTTCACTTAGTATGTGAGAATCTCTATTTACAGATAGATATTACTTCAAATATAAACTATTCACTTCACTCGCATCAAAACATAAATGAAGGTCTGTACATCCTTCATTTTATTTCTACTTTTAACTTCACTCAGATTTTTTATCCTATTTTACATTTTACGAGTAATTTCTTCTGTCGTGTACTTGATGATCCAACCAATCGGCCTCGATTTCCCTCGAGATACCTTTTTCCTTTTTGAAAACCACTGAAAATACAAATATGTATCCCTATATTAATTTTAATCACATTAGTTTCTGTCAGTGGAGTATTATGAAGTTGAATTGTGTACTTTAGCATCGTCAGTCACAGTCCCATCCACATAAGGTCAATAGGCAACGTGTCTAAGAAATAGGATATATACTGTAGTCCTCCCTGTAAAATTTCCAAAACATCCCAGTTACCAGGGCACGCACCACTTGACCTACACCAATGAACACTGGGGTCTTAATTCTGGAAGTACTACATAAGCCCCCCTTATTATCAGATCACCTCAACATTCCTGGATAAAAAGACAAAATATCGGAAACGTAAATGGGTGGCAAAGTTAAAAATAACAAAGCTATGTAATGTCATCTGTATAATATCACTGATATTCATGTTTTTATATACGTATTCTTAATTCTTTTTGCTGCCTTTTGAGATCTCCTAGTTGTACCCCCCGCAGCCTATTGGCTCCCCTTAATTTCAACCTATGTCTTTATATTACTTTTCTTCATCTGGTCCACTTGAATTTGGCGAGTGTACTGAGGATAAGTACATCAGCCTTTTAACTGAGATTGTTTTGATCTTAATGTTTGCTACTCTTCTATTCATTGTCTCCAATACTACAACAAGATGTTCTACCTTCCTGCCCACCCAATTTTCTCTGTCAATACATTTTGGTGATAAGAAGAACTCTAGCGACATCAGCGATTACATTTATCACCAAGTACTTAATTCGCCCTTCATCTTGTATTTTGCTCTCATATTGCCAAATTGGGGGCTAAACATTGCTTCCTTCCCAGTCACCACAGATTTTGTTTTTCTTATCACTATTTACAATCCTCTCCCTCCATTCTTCTCTTACAGTATTTTTTAAATGTTACCAAAAGTTTTACATCTCATTCTGTAGTTAACTCAAGGTTATCTGCATATTGACAGGTGCTATATTTGCATTCTTAAACAGATTTCTTCATTTTATATCATAATGAACAGCAAAAGACTCGGTGCTGATCTTTAATAGATTGTAACGCTTGCCTCAGAATATATCTGATAACCCTGCCACTGTCTTCACTCTAGATTGTGTTTATTTTAGAGTAGTTTAATACCTCATTTGGTCATCCCAGTAACTTCTTGTCTTTGTCATAACCCAACCCTTTTAATAGTGTATTTGTACTCTCACTGGTTCCTGGTGGACATACTGCTTGAGCAAGTGTGAAATATTGATATCTACGGACAGAGCATCATTCCCAGCTGCAGCCTAACTTGATGGCATTTCCTTCCTCCTAATTACTTCCCTTATCTCAATTACACTTATGATAATACCAAGCCCCTTCGTTTATTGGATTATCCTAAGTTTTTGGTACTGAATTTTTTTTCAGTTAGCCTTCCGTTACCTTATACAAGAATGTGTGCTCTGTTTTTTCCATCTCCGTCCCATATAACTTGCAGCTTGTTCATGCAGAAGAACTCTTAAATTCGTATGCCAAACCTAGTCTTCAGGGTTATGATAACCTCCCATGTTCTAAATCCCTCTTATGTATCCCATTCTGCCCTTACTTTCAGTTGAATCTTAACTTTGTCATATTCCATTTTATAGTAATCATCTTTTCTATTTTCATTCCTATTTTATCCTTTATGTCCTATTTAACCCTTTTACTCCAAGGCTATTTGGAACTTTCCAACCCTTAATCCCCAGGGGTTATTTTTTTTTCTAGCACCTTTTGCAGTATATATTTTTTTAAATTGCTCTAACAGCCTTAATTTTCGTCATAGAGAAGTCAGGTTGGTCTCATTCTCTTGGAAAATGCCTGAAGTTTCTCCAAATTTATAAAAAATATGCAAAAAAAAAATGTAAATAGCAGTTTTTTGCAAGGACGTACCGGTACGTCCATGGGGGTAAAGGGATGAGTTTTGTGAAACGTACCAGTACGTCCTTTTTGGGGGTAAAGGGATGAGATTTGTGAAACGTACCGGTACGTACATGGGGGTAAAATGATGAGTTTTGTGAAACGTACCGGTACGTCCATGGGGGTAAAGGGATGAGTTTCGCGAAACGTACCGGTACGTCCATGGGGGTAAAGGGATGGGTTTCGTGAAACGTACCAGTACAGTACGTCCTTTTTGGGGGTAAAAGGGTTAAGTTTCAGTTACCATTTCCCTTCTTGCACCTTTATTTCATTGGTCTGCATTTTTATCCCATTTTCACCCCAACATTCTTTAAGGTTTTTCCTATTTGATTTGCTACAATCTCTTATGTTATTGCAGTGTTGTGATAGAATAATCTGCTTATATTTAATCCTGTTTTAGTCTCCCTATATACCTGCTTCTATTTTTTCTCACTCTTATTCTTTCCTACATTTCTACATTGGATATTGTTGGGATTAATACTGTTTCATACATTTTGTTTTGTACAGTATTTCCAGGGCCATATCCCATATGTTTTCTATGTTACCTTACTTCATTATTTCATGCCTCCAAGTATTCCACTTATTATTTCCTATTTTGAATCTTCAGTCATGATCCTCTTCATTAAATGCACACAAATATTCATATTCTATTCTCTGATGTCCCCCTTTTTTAACTTTTCTTCATTTATTTGCTTATCCTCCTCCTTACTTGTAAATGTTAACATTCCAGTATTTCTGGTTTGGTGCTAAATGTAAACTTTTCCAAGATTTCCATGCTATGGCAGTTGTCTATTGCTACTCTGTCTTCCTTTCTGCTGCTGGGGAACACTGTGTGTGTATACAAGGGCTTCAATTTCAACCCCTTTATAAGTGTTAGCCTTTGCTAACTTATGTTTTTCAGTTTACAAGCTTAGTTTGTTCCAGGATAAAGCTCATAGACTAAAGTGATCGTATTCTAAATCAATTTTCCCCATTAGAAATAAAAGGAAATACACTCGATCCATTCCACAAGTCCATAAATACATATATACACTCATTTTTAAAGGTTTGTCATGGTATGTAGTGAACAAGTTATAACCCCTAACATGAAAAAGGTGAATATGGAAGGAAATCTTAGCCCACAAATGTACAGTGCTTGTAAACCAATTTGAATTTTCCTGCTTGAATACTGAGATGCTTGTACAGTATACTGTACTGAGTTACTAGTAAGCCGAGATTCTACTCTACTTGTTTTTATCTTTCCCTTCGGAGCCTCTGTAGTTTATGAGGACAGGTCTTGGACCGGCCGAACATCTAGTAAAAAATGTCCAAAATCTGCTCTTTTTTCTTCAAGGGAATGATCACAGAATGAAATAATATATTCACTGAATTTGTAAATGCTTGTCCCAACAATCCAATACTAGGACCACTCTGCGAATGAAAGTTGGAAACGTGCGAGAAAAATGGACAACTAACCCAAAATTCCCTTCCTAACCTAACCTACAAGCCGTGTCCTTACCTTCCTCGTGACCTAACCGGTTAGCCCCCCTGCGACCCCCCAACCACTGTCGCTAACATACAAACCCCTCAAACCCAACCTAACCGAACCAAGTAGTTCCCAGGTCACAATCCCTAGGCGGGGGGCTTGCCCCCGGACCCCCTTCGTAAGTCTCTCTCCTACACAAAAAACGCTATGGGCAGCACTCTAAATTATATCTTAACCACATTGTAATAATAAAAAAAGTTACTCAGGATTATCTTAATATTTGTAGTTGAAGTCATAATCCTCGGGTTCTTGCGTCTTCACAGGGACCCCTAAAGTCACTTAAGAGCCCTTTTCGAAATAAAAAATGAAAAAATTACAGGGTAACTCGAGTAAAGTCCCGTAGGTCTAAAAACCTTATTGTCTTCAAAGTATCAAGCTGATCTATATGAGTAATAAACTCAACACCATCGCTCAAAGGGAAATTATATGGAACACGTCTGTCCATTACGGTGTTTAGCGTTGGAAAGGGTCGACCTCGTGTGTAGGTCAGTCTCGGGTCGAGGGGGGAGATTTAAAATTTTGAAATCACGCGGCCAGCAAAAGTAGGGCTACAAGCGCACAGAAACGAAGGGTTAGTTTGGGTGGTTTGTTTGACACTGGCTTTATCTACCAAAGCATCTTAACTAGATGTTGGCTAACCTAACCTTTGGTTGTATATATAACAAATTGGTATTCGACATAATATCAGGACGTGTCCCAACAAACTAACATCTTAACAAGAGGTTAAAAATAAAGATTGTTGGGATTAGCGAAAACATAAGTCCGAACATCGATAACTGTTCCATCTTGCGCCACCAGCTGATAGGTGAACAGAGCGCCGCAAAACGGGTGTTATTATAGTCAGGCAGGAAACAATGCTTGGGGGAAATTTTACGATCGAGTAACTTGGCCGTGGCTTCAGGGGATGACGCATTGTAACGAACATTCCCTAACCTAACAATTCATGATAATCACCAAAGCAGTATCAAATGTCACTATAAATAACATGTCCCTAAAAACAACAAACTTAACAGTAAGTAAAAATGTAGATTGATGGGACAGTATTAAATTGTAAAAACGAACGATTCTTAGACTGGGATGGCACGGGCTCTATCTATCGGGGAAGTTGGAAACTAAGCAGGAGCTACCCGTGACTTGCGTTGGGACGGTGCTGAACTTGGAAAATATTGCCGTGGTAAAGGTAAATTATGATATTATTCAAAATGATAAAATGAAATCATATTATGGTATATTGGATCATAGTAAAGAACATCTTCCCCATAATGAAAAACAATTTGGCGAGTATTAAGAAAGATATCGCCCTGTCCCTAAAAACTACGTTCATCCCTAAATCTATTTCCTCTGTTTTGTTGTCTTGTGTCCACCAGTGTTCTTCCTATCATGTTTATTTCACATACTATTGAGGCCCCTTTCCACCCTACCATATTTCCTATTCCCTAGCTCTTTAGTACTGTGCAATCAACAGGGTAAAGTTTATCAAAGCACTTGTACGTATCTCCAAACTGGACATATATTGGGGCCCTCGAGTACTTATCATAATCTACAATTGCGTTGAGTGTAATCCGATGCTCTGCTTTTGATTTTCCATTTATTCCACTGCACTGGTATTTACTTGTCTTTTCTTTAATTACTCCTTTGATTTTACTCAGTATCAGTTTTTAACCCTTTTACCCCTAAAGGACGTACTGGAACGTTTCACAAAACTCATCCCTTTACCCCAATGGATGTACTGGTACGTCCTTGTAAAAAACTGCTATTTACATTTTTTTTGTAATCTTTTATAATTTTTTGAGAAACTTCAGGCATTTTCCAAGAGAATGAGACCAACTTGACCTCTCTATGACGAAAATTAAGGCTGTTCGAGCAATTTGAAAAAAAATATACTGCAAAATGTGCTTGAAAAAAAATAATTTCTGGGGGTTAAGGGTTGGAAAGTTCCAAATATCATGGGGGTAAAAGGGTTAAGAGTTTAATAATTGTATTTGTCACTTTCTTTTTCTTTATTTACTGACAGCATCTCCTTTCTGTTCCAATCCTAAGGTTTATGTAACAATTATTTCCTCTTATTTCATTTATTAATATCTCCAGGCTTTCCTTCATGCATTTTCCAATACACTACTGTATTCTTGATCATTCTATTACTACCTTTATATCTATTCTTGTCTTTTAAGCTTTTCAAAATATGCCCCAGTTCCTCCATTTTGGTTTGCTACCTCCCTCCCTTTTGACTGCTGTGGATGTTGTCCAATGCATCACTAATTGCTTTCTTCTGTAGTTTTTCCTACAGCAGTACATGTGTCTCTTTCAGAAATAGGTCCATATAAAGTTTCTCATTCCTTTATTCTTTTTACATTTTTATTTAATTCCTCCTCCTTCATTCGGTGCTATTATAGTATGCTATCTACCTCCGATTTTGCTATCTACCACCCCTCTCTGACTATAGTATGATACCCACCATCAGTCCCTAAGGATACGGTCTACTTGCTAATCCGCCTCTAATAAGGAGGATCAATACCGACTTGATAACCTAACCTAACCTAACCTAACCTTACCTAACTCAACCCAACTTAACCTAACCCAACCTAACCTAACTTACAAACTGCTTATAATTATGCACCCATGTCCTAACCCAACCTAACCTAACCCAACCTAACCGAACCTACAAACTGTTCATAATTGTGCATCCATGTTGTCCTGCCAATAAATATTATTAAACTATCATTAAAGTCCAATGAGGATAACATACTAGTGGTAAGTAATCTGTTTGATAATCCTCATCAAACAGGAGGATTAACATTCACGGTAGATAACATACTTTGTGGTAGATACCATACTATAGTAGAAATTCGACGGTAGATAGCATACTATAATAGCACCCTTCATTCTTTACTCATACATTATGGCTTCATTATAGACATCCATATTTCACTTCGTCCCAAAAAGCTGCTCGAAATACTCCTTTTCTTTCGTAATCCCCTATACTGTTTTTCTTACTCTGTCGCCTTGCTTTTGTTCCTTTCCCTTAATGATATACAGTCAAACCTGCGCTAGTGAGACCCCTTGGGAATTTGATAAAGTGGGTCACATACAAAACTCACATTGCACTTTAGTATTTTTCATGTTAAAATTGATTTTCATGTTCTACACATATTAGGTCTTCTATATTGGTTCATTTAAGATGTGGGGAAGTGGGTGCACTTGGAACCCTCCTAGCCCGTGCCCTATATAGGTTCCACAGTAGAATCCTCTCTTATTTTACCCACATCTTCTCAATTTTATGATGGTTACTTTGTGTATCTACTTCAGTTTCTTAGTCTATCTACTTCAGTTTCTTAGTCTGCTGCCACACTTGTAGTAATTACAGAATTTTCTTCCAACTCTGGCATCTCTCTTTCAACTCTTTTTATTTTCTGTCACATATTCTTATTTAGTTCATCATACTCCCTTAACTCCCCCATTAATTACTTGTTCACACCTTCTGGTACTTCTTGCACATCCTTTTATTGATTTGAGGCAGACCAAACGAAATAAAAACAGGCCTTCTATTTCTATTTTCTGAATCCCAGTGGATTGCCTTTGTCACAGTGCATACAATGACCACACCAATTTATTAATTTTTACACTGCACAGCTCATCTATTATTTTCCACTACAAATATATTTGGTGGCCTGAGTTGATATATTAGTGTACCGTTCATTTTTCTATATAGGCGTACCTCGTGTCCCTATATCAATCAGTTTACTTATCGTATAACTGAACTGATAGTGAGGATTCCCTCTGGTACAGCCTGAAGAATCCCCCTGTTGCTCTTTTCTATCCATACTCTCTCTGTTACTGGTGTAAGTATGTTTTGTATCACGCTCTTCTCTCTTTCTATTCTCTCTTGGATTCTCTGTCATTTTTATTGTTCTTTTTCCAGGTTTCATTCTCATGCCTTTCTTTCTACTACACTCTTCTCTTTCGCTTGTTGGCCACCACCTTTGCTTCCTTGACTCCTGATTTAGTTTAAACTCATTATAAAGTGATGAATAGTCAATTGCAACATGTAACTTCGTACCTACCTTCAATGTTCAAATTCTTTCAGTCTCTCCCTGTACAGTTCCACTTTCCAATCCCTTCTATCTTCTACATCTCGCACTTCACCAACTAAACAATACTTAGCCAATAGTTTTGCTCCTTGCCATGACAGCTCAGTGATCATTCCACCTGCATTAGCTCAAAGATATGTTTTCACAAGACCTACAAATTGTTTCTTCTTTATCTGGAGCTTTTACCATTTTCTATAAGGGGTTACTGTTTCCTCTAGGCCTTTTATACATATGACCTCATATTTTAAATCGTTCCTTATGAAATGGTTTTGGTTGAAACCTATTCTAGAAAAACATAGTCTTGCAAATTTCCTTTGATTTAAACTTTTCCATAAAAAAAATAGCTTAAAACATTTTTAAAGTTAAAAGTCCCTGGAAAATGTAGCTTCAGAATATCCTTTAAGATAGCGTACAGTCAGATTAAATCCTTCTTTGCATTCAGTCGTTGCTTCCTAACTGCCCTATCCACCTTCTTGTATACTGTGTATCTTGCTCTCCTAGTCCTTTCTGCCCATATCGTTTGTCATGTTATTTTACCATCTGAACCATGGCTTTTTAATTCTCCTCTTCCATTCCAACTCTGTCATGATCCTTTTCAGACCAATCTCCTTTGTTGAGCCTTCTCCAATACCCTACTACTATGATTAAAATCATTTCTGATTCTATCATCTCATGGTTATGCACATTCATCTCAACATCATTATTTCTGCTACTTCCATTTGTGTTTTTTAGGTTTACCTTATCCCCCACATCTTGTAAACCATTGCCAATTTGATTACACTTTTATAAAGATTTCCTTTTAATATTTATACTGATCGTCTTGTCTCAAGATTCCTTTGACTACATACAATTGATACAAACATTCTGTATTCTGTAGTTGAATCTCTAGTCCCTATTTCACTCCTTTGATGTTATCCGAGCCCAAATCCACTGTACCTGGTCTTCCTTCCCCTCCCATCCATAGATATTCAACTTTATTCCTGATTATCTTCAAGTTTTTATTTCCTTCTTTTTTTCTACTTCCACCTCTATTCTTTCTCCAGTCAATCCAACCAAAATCATATCAGCAGCAGACGCCTCCTCTACATCTGATGTTATAAGGTTTATCGTAAGGTCAAAGCTGATCCTTGGTGCTGACCAATTCTCACCTTACACATTTCTCTAATACCAACAGTTTCTTATGTGTGTGGTTACGTCTCGATACGTATCCTGTATCACTGTAACGTAGTTTTGGAGAGACCCTTCCCTCCCTTACTGTACATGTCTATACTTCCTGCCTTTGTACCTTATCATGTGTTTTTTTTTTCCAAATCAATCCTCATTTATTGCAGTTTCCCTTTTTATTCTTTCTTGTATAATTTTCTCATGAATCTACTGTGTGATATCGGTTTTATCCCACATAATTAGAGCAGTCTGGGAAATCCCCTTTCCATTAATACTTTGAGACCATGAGGCTGTTCATCCACCATCCTGGTAATCATTCTTGGTGATAGATTTTAAATGTCCAGATTCACGGTATATTTATCCCTTCACTTTACAAACATTTTCACTCATTGACTGGTATACCATCAGGTCTTGCTGCCTTTCCCATTTTCATTTCATCAAATGGTCTTTTCACTTTATTTCTACCTATATTAATATTACTCTTTGGTGGCCATAGTCTGTTATGATTTCAGGGTTATCTTCATTCAATAACTTTGATCTGAATCTCTATATCTGCTTTTTTGCTATCTTGCGTTGTAATGAGACTGTGAGGTTATTATGAACCAGAATAAAACACACTTCTGTTTTTATTCTTCTTTATTAAAGACACACACATTCAAAGTTTTATCTTGAATATTACTTTAATTCCTAACCCTATCACTAACTTTCATACATGAAGTACTGTACTATGCCCTCTATTTCCCTTTGCCCAAAATTGTCACACTATAATATTTACCTAAACCAAGTAAACTAAGTAATATCACCAATCTTCAATCCAATAAACTTAACACTGAATTTTGTACTAAATTACAAACAAATATGAATTCTGTATCATAACACAAGACTATATTTTTGTCATTATGCCCCAGTATTGTTTTCTCAATGTATAAAGATTTTGTTCTAAGGGTAAATACAATACACAACATAAATCGCACACAAAATATCGCATTAGTTTTCACAAAAACATCACAATTTTCTATGATCCAATAATGTTTTTGCAAGTACATTATTTATTCAATCTGTCAACTTTATTTCTTACAGCCTTCTTTACCGTTAATCTTTGACAGCTTTTTCTCTGTCACTGCCACTTTTATCAGAATCTTACTCTCTCTTTTTACTGTCGACTTCACTTTTAGTCATTGACAAAGGCTTGTTAAATTGACTATCACTATCATTAGAATTCCAATTTCTTATTGCTAGTTTTATTCGTGCATTGACAAAAACATATCTATATCGTTTTCATTAGCTTCTGAAATACTTTAACTCACCACCAAGTCCCCTTTAAATTAACTCTGGTGTTTCAAAAAAAAATACCAGGGAATTGTGATGTAGGCTACAATTCCAGAGTTCAACATTCCAGCACAAGAAAACAGAATTATTTGAAGAGGCAAATAGACAAAACATTGGATCGTAAAAAAGATAAATGCTAACTTTTTAGAAATAAGACTACTGTACTACATTAATCTTTCCATCCATCATTAAGAAATCAACTTTTATAAACTGCAGTGCAATCCTTTTCTGTAAGCTGTCCGTAGTTCTCATAGTTACGAATCTTTTCCAACCAGATCTTGCTTTCACATCTCAAAACCCTTCTTCATACAGTACCATTATTCCATTTGAATCTGGTGTTTGATACCGATTCCGATAACCTTTGCTGAAGAATTTTGCTTTTCCCATCTTGGTGTTCTTAATTGAAGTTAATATATCGAGAACATCATTTTATTCTCTCTCGAGTGTTTTCAGTTGTTTTCCCCGAAGACTACAGATGTTTTCCCTCTTACAAGACCTGGCCATCTTCTAGCACAACACACTCATCCATTTTCCTCATTACCATTTGCCTATCCTAATTGTTTATGGCATTGAAATTTCCTGCTCTGATTATCAACAGCATCTGTCTCAATTGGTACTGATCTCCTTCCACACACACTTCTATTTCACAA
This sequence comes from Palaemon carinicauda, assembly GCF_036898095.1. NCBI lineage: Eukaryota > Metazoa > Arthropoda > Malacostraca > Decapoda > Palaemonidae > Palaemon > Palaemon carinicauda. Next base: position 227,866 of record NW_027172149.1, on the reverse strand, counting down.
CATCAAGATATTTACGTTCCTAGTATTATTTTAGTTTCCTAATCAGTCCATTATAATGATAGGGATCAATACATAGCTCAACTTCATTTGCTAATCTTGTCACTCTCTCCACTCTTGACATAACAATGTTTGTGTAGGTATTCTATCACTTGCTTCTCATATTCTACAAGTATGTGGTATAATTCATCTTTCTTTACAAGACAGTTGTCTCATAATTATTTTAGTACTGTACAAAGAATGCACGTTGTTGACACTTCTGGAAAATAGTCTGATTTTTAGCTAGCACTTCTCCAATATTTTTAATACCAAAATTAAGCAATCTTATACTACTTATGTGTAAAATTGAATGTATTCCTTTCCTCTTTATTATTGCTGTCATACTTATTTTTATCCTTCATCTGGTTCTATACATTTCTTTATCATTTACACTAGGGAATCTATCTAACCTTGTTCAGATATACTGCAGTATTCTCTAACAGTGTTTTAATCTAGTACCATTATTGTTGTCATATAATTTTCAAAACAGCCCATATTTGTTCTAGAGTAAAGTCTATTCATATACTGTATTCTGCACCACACTTTTTTTCTTAGTCCACCATTTGTAGCCTTACCAGCTACTAGCATTGCTATATCACAAGCTTTGTACGTTGTGGAAGAGATTGTGTAAAGCTGACCATAATTCCAAAAAAAATTCTATCTTATAAGAATGACCATTATACCAAACTAATGATGCTCCTATATCCTCTGTATACTTTATATCTTTTATCTGCACTCCACCCTTTATACCTTAGTCCACCCCACTTTAAAACCATTTCAATTTGCTTTGTCTTTCACAATCCTTACATCAACTAATCTCTTCACAGTATAAAACAAACACCCAATGACCATTTACATCTACCACCTGTTTACTGCATATCATCTGACCTTCCACTTCTGATTTACACTCCTGTTTTTATTCACCTCATCATATCCAGATTACATTCCTCGGCCATCCCCTTCTCTCTGACATCAGCTTCCATGATATACAAAAACGTAGCCATTTAATTCACAGGGTAGATTTATCAATACATCCTTATTGGACTCAAACCTTGGAACTTGTTTTCCGTATCTACTCCCTCCATACATTGCCTTTACATTTATCCACATTAGTAGTCTGTCAATAACACAATTTTCCACCACCAACTGTGCATTAGGCCCTCCTGCATACTCCCTCCATAATATCACTCATTCCCTTATCCTAAAGTGGCCTATGCCTTCTCTGGACCATTCCAAAAGCATGTCTTGCAGAATCCAAGACAGAATAGCTGTAGTTAATACCACACCATACTGATCACTGCTGGTGCCAAGACCTTTGAAACTTCTTACATGCCTCAACAGTTGGTTGTAACTTCTAGAGAGGCTTGACATAGGCTCCCATACCTATTAAAAAACTTCCTTGGGATCATTGAAAACATATATTACCCTTCTTTTCATAAAACCAAACCATGTATTTCTTTCCATGTATTGGTCTCACATCTGTAAACTTTATTCATACTCTTTTCCTTTAAACCACACATCCAGTAATTCCTTAAGATATTCTTTATCTGGCCATTACCTATACATATACCGCTGCATCTCTCCTATTAAAGTGGCCCCACTGATTAAAATTCCTCATAACCTCATGTACTGTACTATGAACTACACGCTTTTATTTTTTCCTATTCCATCCTTTTTAGCCTTACTAACAACAAACACAGTTGTATCACATCCTTTGTACATCCTGGAAGAGATGTATAAAGATGACCACAATTTCCAAATCATCCTATTCTGAAAGCGTGATCACAGTGACCATTATTCCAAAATAATGGTTCTCCTATTTCTCTCCATGCATTATACCTTCTCTTATTTGTACTCCACACTTTTTACTTTAGTCCACCTCTTAAAAACATTTCAATGTGCTTTGTATGTCTACAATCCTTACACTGACCAATCTCGTTAAAGTAAACGAATAGGCACCCAATGACCATCAACCTGTAATATCTAAAATTTCTGTATATCATCTGTTCTCCCACCTCTCTGATTTATAATTCTATTTTTATTCACCCTAGAAAATCTAGTATACAGTCCACTGCTAACCCTTGCTCTCTTACGTCGGCTCTCATGATATTCATGAGAGCCGACTTTTTCTTGGGGGGGTACTATACTGTTGTAGTCATCAGTAGATATTGATAGGCCTTGAAATTTGGTAGCTTGTTGTTCCTACTTATACCCTTCATTCCTTGCATACACATCCACCTGAAATTAAAAATCCCACACAATCTCCGGCACGTCATCCTCTTTTAGACATTTATTTTCTCATTTCATTATCCATGGACACTGGCCTAGAAACTTCTTAACCCTTTTACCCCCAGGCTTTTTGGAAATTTCCAACCCTTAACCCCCAAGGGGTTACTTTTTTCCCAGCACATTTTGGTGTATATTTCTTCTAAATTGCTTTAATAGCCTTAATTTTTGTTATAGAGAGGTCAGGTTGGTCTCATTCTCTTGGAAAATGTCTGAATTTTCTCAAAAAATTATCAAAAATATGAAAAAAATAATTTTTATGGCATTTTTTTGCAAGGACGTACCGGTACGTCCATGGGGGTAAAGGGACGGCTTTTGTGAAACGTACCAGTACGTCCTTTGGGGGTAAAAGGGTTAAGAAAGTTTTATTTATTTCTTTATTCCATAACTACTTCCTATTTAGTTAACATTTTTGTGCATTTGTTTCTAAATTTACGTTATCTGTTTTCTTACTTATTCAAATTCACTCGTTCTTGTGGTACCTAGCACCTTACTCGCTCAGTCACTCACAATAATTCACCTATGTTAATTTCTTAAATACTCAATAATATGGGTTTTCCTCTTCTAGATGCAGAATCTCATAATTTTCCATCTTCCATACACATTTCTCTATAGCTTCTTCAGATGCGAAACCACCACATATCAATTTCTATTTAAAATTTCACCCTATGTCAATCCATTATTAGCCTAGAAGTACTGTTTTTAAGGTTTATCCTATACAATTTTCAGAAACTTCCCCTCTGTAATCATACGCTTTTAAGCAGGCATAGTCCTTTCTTTTTCTTTCTATGTTCCATTTTTGTCGTCTGCATAAATTACATCTACTGTATCCCTCCCTGGTATGAGCTTCGGTATATATATGTCCCTTCATTTTGTCATATATTGCCCTACCTGAACTAGTATACCATCAGTTCTTGCTGTATTTCCCTTTTATTTCCTATACTATTTCCATCTCGTTTCATCTCTACATATTTACACTTTTGTCCTTTTTGGCTCGCAATTTTTCCATATTGTTATATTGCTCCTTTTCCAAGTCAGAAAATATATTTTTCAATATTAATCTTACCCGATAATCATGTAGCTGTCAACTCCGTTGCCCGACAGAATTCTACGGACGGGATACGCCAGCGATCGCTATACAAGAGGGGGGTGTACTCACCAGCGCCACCTGTGGCCAGGTACTGCAGTACTTCTTGTTGACACCACCTCAATTTTTCCTCTGTCGTGCTTCCGGCAAGACCTACATGGATACGCTTATAATTTTGGAGTCTTTGTTCACGGTTTTGGTGAAGTATTGCTCTGAGATTTCAGCTTTCGCTATACAGGAAGCTTTTCCCTTAGCTTAGATAGCTTTTGGTTTAATTTTGATTAATGGTATAACGATCTTTGCTTTAATTTGGAAACCCCCTTTGACTGTTCTCTTATTCAAGATGTCCGACCATTCACAAGCTCCTACCCAAAGACGATGTAGAGTTAGCACTTGTGTTAGGCGTCTTCCGAAGGCCTCGGTTGATCCTCACACCGTTTGTTCCGACTGTCGGGGAAAATCCTGCCAGTTGGATGATCGATGTGAGGAATGTGCCGGTCTTTCGGAATTTGATTTTATTCAATTCCTTAAATATACGACTAAGTTAGAGAGGGAGAGAGTTAGGAGGAGTTCGGCTCGCTCTTTGCTTTATTCATCCCCCCATGATCCTCATCCTTTTCCTCCCCCTGTAGTGGCTACCCCCGAACCTACTATTAGTGCTCAGCCTGATATGTCGGATGTTTTACGTGCCATTCAGGCTTTAGGCGATAAGGTGGAGTCGGTAGTGAGTGACCACAAGTTCCTCTTGGCAGACGTCAAGGAACTTAAAGTGAAAAGTGCAGTGGGAAGTGATAGTGCCAGTGCTGTGCCTAGTGCTAGTGTCAGTGTCAGTGTTGCGCGTGAGGATACTTCTGTGCGTGCCAGTCGTCCTCCCAGTCCGGGACCTCTTGCAAGCTCCCAAGCCCAGGGGAGAAGCAATGTCGAAGGGCAAAAGGGTTCGGCAGGCCTTGATCGGCGCACAGTAGTATCCTCAGTGGTTGCGGGCGTATCTTATAGAGATCGTCACTTCCACTCTCAGACGATTGAGCCCTTAATTTCCTCGTCTGCTGAAAAGAGAAAACGCTGGACTCAGGTCTCAAGACCTCTTAAGCGTAAAGTCCAGACCGCGCGAGTCCAACAGCCCGGGTGTAGCCATTGGGCTAGCTCGGACTCGCCGCAGTCATCAGGTGACTGCACGCCTCCTAAGAGAGGTAAGGCGATGCCTCAACAGACCTCAACTTCTGTTAAAGCTATGCCTCAACAGACCTCAACTTCTGTTGATCCTAAGATGGCTATGCTGCAGACTATGCAGTCGCAGCTTGCGGTGTTGATGCGGGAGTTTCAGGCAGAGAAGGTTAATACACCTCCTCCTGCGAGCGCTCCTCCTCCTCTGCGCAGTCCAATCTGCCAGACGTATGATGTTGAGGTTCCTCAAGCTACCTCCATGCGTGAGCTGCCGCGTTGGGAGTTGCCAGATACCAGCGCTGTGCAGCAACCTCCACTTTCCTTGAGGCAGGAGCCTCTTACCACGCGGCAACCTCCTCAACAATGGGGGCAGGAGCCTTATGCTTTACAACAACCTCCTCTACCCTCGAGGCAGGAGTTTCTTGCATTACAACCATCCTCGAGGCAGCAACCTCTTGAGGTACGACAACCTCTACCATCCTTGAGGCAGCCACCTCAACTCTCGCAGCAGCCACCTCCACTTTCCTCGAGGCGAGAACCTCAACTCTCGAGGCAAGCACCTCAAGAACCTCAACTCGTGAGACAAGAGCCTCTCTCTGCGCAGCCACCTCAACCCTTGAAGCAAGCGCAACTCTTGAGGCAGGAACCTCATGCTATGAGTCAGCCACCTCAACGCATGCATCTACCACTTTCTCCTCAGCTTGAGCCTCTTCCCATTCAACTTGAACCGCAGTCTATGCAGCATGAGCCTCATGTTTTACAACAGTCGCCTCTCACCACGCTTGCTCCTCAGACCTCCGCAGAACCTCCTTCATCCCAGCCTCATGACTTTGTCATTACCAGCCCTCATCCTCTTCAACACAGACTTGAGGATGAATCCGCAAGTGCGCATGCACCCGCTCTTCAGGATTCAGCCATTCAGCATACCGCTTTACCTCTCGCTTCTCAACCCTCAGGTAATGAGGTTTCTGAGGATGAAGCTGCGCACCTGGATGATCCTTCATCTGACGTGGAGGAACCCAAGTCATTGCCACCCTCCATTGACTTTCGCAAGGTCCTGGCTCTGTTCAGAGAGTTATACCCGGATCACTTTGTTTCTGCTACCCCTCGCTCTCCTCCATCCGAGTTCTCTCTAGGCATGCAACCTGTTAAGTCTGCCTACACTAAGCTCGTCTTCGCTAGATCTTCAAAGAGAGCTTTGAGAATGTTAGGGGATTGGTTGCAGTCCAAGCAGCAACTGGGAAAGACGTCTTTTATGTTTCCACCTCCTAAGCTGACGTCTAAGGCGGGCGTCTGGTATGCCACAGGAGAGGAACCAGGCTTGGGGGTCCCTGCCTCTGCCCAGGCTGACTTCCCAAGTTTGGTTGACTCTCCACGAAGGTCGGCTATGAGACGCTCTAAGGTCTGCTGGACCTTTTCTGACCTGGACCACTTCTTAAAGGGAGTCTTTCGCGCCTTTGAAATTTTTAATTTTCTCGACTGGTGCCTGGGGGCCTTGAGCAAGAAGACTGCCCCATCTGACAAAGACTCGGCCATGCTGATCATGTCCTGTATGGACAAAGCAATTCGCGATGGTTCCGGCGAACTTGCCTCTGTTTGTTTCGGGAGTCCTCAAGAAAAGGGAACAACTTTGCTCCTTCCTTTCCACTGGTATCACCTCTTGCCAAAGGTCACAGTTACTTTTTGCTCCTCTTTCTAAGTTCCTGTTTCCTGAGGATCTTATCAAGGAATTGTCTGCGGCTCTTATTCAGAAGGACACGCATGACCTTGTGGCCTCTTCAGCACGGAAGGCTAAGGTTGCTCCTTCAGTTCCTAGAACTTACCGCACCCCAATGGCTGATACTCCTGCTACCAGATTTATTCCGCCCTTTCGTGGCAGAGCCCCCAGCCGAGGAGGTACCCGCCCAGACGGTCACAGGGGCAGGTCCAAGAAAGGTACCAAGTCTTCGAAAAGCAAACATTGACTCTCCTCCTCTCCAGACAGCTGTAGGAGCCAGACTCAAGATCTTCTGGCAAGCTTGGGAAAGAAGAGGTGCAGACGCCCAGTCTGTCAAGTGGCTAAGGGAGGGTTACAGGATACCATTCTGCCGCAATCCCCCTCTGACCACTTCTCCCATCAACCTCTCTCCCAACTACAAGGAAAAGGACAAGAGGCTAGCGTTACATCAAGAGGTGTCGCTCCTGTTACAGAAGGAGGCAGTGGTGATAGTCCGGGATCATCAATCCCCGGGCTTCTACAACCGTCTCTTTCTGGTGGCCAAGAAGACAGGAGGTTGGAGACCGGTGCTGGACGTCAGTGCGCTCAATGCTTATGTCACCAAGCAGACGTTCACTATGGAGACGACGAAGTCGGTCCTAGCAGCGGTCAGGCAGGAGGACTGGATGGTCTCGTTGGATCTGAAAGACGCCTACTTTCACGTTCCCATTCATCCAGACTCCCAACCTTTTCTGAGATTCGTTTTTGGAAAGGTTGTGTACCAATTCCAAGCCCTGTGTTTTGGCCTAAGCACGGCACCTATGGTGTTTACGCGACTGATGAGGAATATTGCGAAATTCCTCCACTTGGCGGACATCAGAGCCTCCCTTTATTTAGACGACTGGCTGTTAAGAGCCCCCACAAGTCGTCGCTGTCTGGAGAGTCTCAGTTGGACTTTGGACTTGACCAAGGAACTGGGTCTTTTGGTCAACTTAGAGAAGTCCCAGCTTATGCCTTCCCAAACCATCGTTTACCTGGGAATGGAGATTCGGAGTCAAGCTTTTCGGGCTTTTCCGTCGGCCCCAAGAATCAACCAAGCCCTAGAGTGCATACTGAGCATGCTGAAGAGGAACAGATGCTCGGTGAGACAGTGGATGAGTCTAACAGGGACCCTATCATCGTTAGCCCTGTTCACCGAGTTAGGGAGACTCCACCTCCGCCCCCTTCAATTCCATCTAGCAGCTCACTGGGACAAGAATATGACGCTCGAAGCGGTCTCTATTCCTGTTACCAAAGAGATGAAGACTACTCTCATGTGGTGGAAGAGCAACATCCTTCTCAAGGAGGGTCTCTCGTTAGCTGTTCAGACCCCCAATCTTCATCTCTATTCGGACGCATCAGACTCGGGCTGGGGCGCGACCTTGGACGGACAGGAATGCTCGGGAACATGGAACAAGGAACAGGAAACGCTTCACATCAATTGCAAGGAGTTGTTGGCAGTACATCTGGCCTTAATGAACTTCAAGTCCCTCCTGCTAAACAAGGTGGTGGAGGTGAACTCCGACAACACCACAGCCTTGGCATACATCTCCAAGCAGGGAGGGACTCATTCGAGGAAGCTGTACGAGATAGCAAGGGACCTCCTCATTTGGTCAAGAGGTCTAAACCTCACGCTGGTAACGAGATTCATTCAGGGCAATATGAATGTCTCGGCAGATCGCCTCAGCAGGAAGGGTCAAGTCATCCCCACAGAATGGACCCTTCACAAGAACGTGTGCAACAGACTTTGGACCTTGTGGGGTCAGCCAACGATAGATCTGTTCGCCACCTCCATGACCAAGAGGCTCCCATTGTACTGTTCCCCAATTCCAGACCCGGCAGCAGTTCACGTGGATGCTTTTCTGCTGGATTGGTCCCATCTCGATCTATATGCATTCCCGCCGTTCAAAATCATCAACAGAGTTATTCAGAAGTTCGTCTCTCACGAAGGGACACGGCTGACGTTGGTTGCTCCCATTTGGCCTGCAAGAGAATGGTTCACAGAGGTACTGCAATGGCTGGTCGACGTTCCCAGGACTCTCCCTCTAAGAGTGGACCTTCTACGTCAACCTCACGTAAAGAAGGTACACCCAAACCTCCACGCTCTTCGTCTGACTGCCTTCAGACTATCGAAAGACTCTCTAGAGCTAGAGGCTTTTCGAAGGAGGCAGCCAGAGCGATTGCCAGAGCAAGGAGGATATCCACTCGTAGAGTCTATCAATCCAAGTGGGAAGTCTTCCGAAGCTGGTGCAGAGCCAATGCAGTTTCCTCTACCAATACCTCTGTAACCCAAGTTGCTGACTTCCTGTTACATCTTAGGAATGTTAGATCTCTTTCGGCTCCTACGATCAAAGGGTACAGAAGTATGTTGGCATCAGTTTTCCGCCACAGAGGCTTGGATCTTTCCTCCAACAAGGATCTACAGGACATCCTTAAGTCTTTCGAGACCTCTAAAGAACGTCGCTTGTCCACTCCAGGCTGGAATCTAGACGTAGTCTTAAGGTTCCTTATGTCTCCTAGATTTGAACCTCTCCAGTCAGCCTCTTTCAAAGACCTTACTCTCAAAACTCTTTTCCTCGTCTGCCTTGCAACAGCCAAAAGAGTTAGTGAGGTTCACGCCTTCAGCAGGAACATAGGATTCACATCCGAAACAGCAACATGTTCCTTACAGCTCGGGTTTTTGGCAAAAAATGAACTTCCTTCACGTCCTTGGCCTAGATCGTTCGAAATTCCTAGCCTTTCCAACATGGTGGGTAACGAGCTAGAGAGAGTTCTTTGCCCTGTCAGAGCTCTAAAGTACTATCTTAAAAGGTCAAAACCTATACGAGGACAATCAGAGGCATTATGGTGTGCCATCAAGAAACCTTCGATGCCTATGTCCAAAAACGCAGTTTCGTATTACATAAGGCTTCTGATTAGAGAAGCTCATTCTCACATGAAGGATGAAGACCTTGCTTTGCTGAAGGTAAGGACCCACGAAGTGAGAGCTGTAGCTACTTCGATGGCCTTCAAACAGAACCGTTCTCTGCAGAGTATTATGGATGCAACCTATTGGAGGAGCAAGTCAGTGTTTGCATCTTTTTATCTCAAAGATGTCCAGTCTCTTTACGAGAACTGCTACACCCTGGGACCATTCGTAGCAGCGAGTGCAGTAGTAGGTGAGGGCTCAGCCACTACATTCCCTTAATCCCATAACCTTTTTTAACCTTTCTCTTGAATGCTTTTATTGTTGTTTTTGGGTTGTTACGGTAGGCTAAGAAGCCTTCCGCATCCTAGTTGATTTGGCGGGTGGTCAATTCGTTCTTGAGAAGCGCCTAGGTTAGAGGTTGTGTAGAGGTCCTTTAGTATGGGTTGCAGCCCTTTATACTTCAGCACCTTGGAGTTGTTCAGCCTCCTAAGACGAACGCTGCGCTCAGTAAGGAAGACGAACTTATTAAAGGCAGAGTAATGGTTCAAGTCGACTTCCTTACCAGGTACTTATAATTTCATTGTTATTTTGAATAACTGATAATATGAAATACGGGATACTTAGCTTCTTGATATACATGTACACTGGTTTTCACCCACCTCCCTGGGTGTGAATCAGCTACATGATTATCGGGTAAGATTAATATTGAAAAATGTTATTTTCATTAGTAAAATAATTTTTTGAATATACTTACCCGATAATCATGATTTAATTGACCCACCCTTCCTCCCCATAGAGAACCAGTGGACCGAGGAAAAATTGAGGTGGTGTCAACAAGAAGTACTGCAGTACCTGGCCACAGGTGGCGCTGGTGAGTACACCCCCCTCTTGTATAGCGATCGCTGGCGTATCCTGTCCGTAGAATTCTGTCGGGCAACGGAGTTGACAGCTACATGATTATCGGGTAAGTATATTCAAAAATTTATTTTACTAATGAAAATAACATTTTGACCTGTCTTCCTTCACAACAGGAAGTTGTGTTAATTGCCGTATCAATGCCAACTGCAATCTACTATCCTTTGTTCTCCCTTTCCTTCACTTCTTATGTACTCTGCCCTCCATTAATCTTGCTAATGTTTTATAATCACATTCAATATTTCATTTATATTACCTATAATGCTTAGTCTTTCTTCCAGTTCTTTTTATATCATCATTATATCCATCTCTCCAGAATCTATTCATAACTTTATCATACCCTACTTGTGCTTCAAAAATATCAGTGAAAATGAGTAAATCACAGCATTTGTTTATTTATTTATTTATTTATTTATTTATATTTTTTTTTTTTTGCTATTCAATAATTTTTATTCCCATCTGTAATATTTTTACTTCATTTCCTTGCTAAGGAAAACTATTATTGCACTACTTCCACTTATGTCAGTGCCACTATATATTACCTTAAATATTACTTTATTCTCTAGTCCTATCACTAATTTTTTATATGGCAGATACTGTACTAAACTCTGTTTCCCTTTTCTCAGAATGAAGACTCCATATTTTTCACCATGGCATAATCATCACCTCCTCCTCCTACGTCTATTGACGCAAAAGCCCACGGTTAGATTTTGCCAGTCGTCTCTATCTTGAGCTTTTAAATCAATGCTTCTCCATTCATCATCATCTTTATGCTACATACTCCTCAGCCATGTAGGACTGGGTCTTCCAACTCTTCTAGTTCCTTGTGGAGCCCAGTTGAAAGTTTGGTGAACTAATCTCTCTTGGGGAGTGCAAAGAGCATTCCCAACCCATCTCCATTTAGAACATGCCTAAACCATCTCCATCTACCCCTCACCATGATTTCATACACATATGGCACTTGAGTAATCTTTCCTATATTTTCATTTCTAATCCTTTCCTGCCATTTAACTCCCAATATTCTTTTGAGGTCTTTGTTTTCAAATCTACAAAATCTGTTGGATTTTGTTTCAATATTAGAATAAACTTAAAACTTCTTATTTACCTAAACCAACTAAATTAGTAAATATACTCAATCTTCAATCCAGTTATCTGAAAACTGAATGCCATACTTAATTGTAAACAAACTTGAACAAATAAGATTCACCATAATACCACAATATTTTTTTCTCCTTGTAGAAAGTTTTATTATGTCACAATCTTCAGGGAGTGAATAATTTTTTTGCAGGTACACTACTTTATTCAGTCTGTAACCTGTGTTTTCTATTCTGTTTAATATACATCTGTAACCAGAATCTCTTTCATTTCTTACAGTCTTCTTTACCCTTAATCTTTGACAAAGCTTTTACCATTTCACTGTCACTTTTCTTCAAAATTCACTTTTCTGGTCGTACTGGCGGCTTTGTTTTTACTAATTGACAATGACTTGTTTACCTTGCTATCACTGTCATTACACCTTTTTTGTTTCCATATTGCTGATTTTACTCTAACTCTGTCAAAAGCTTATCTATCTTGCTGCCATTAGCTTCTGAAACGCCAATACACGAACCACCAGGTCCCCACAGATTATACCTTTCCCCACTTTTCAACATTCCAGCTAAAGAAAACAGAATTGAGGGGAAAAAATAAAAACATTAGATTATACAAAATCAATAACGAAAAAACGTTAGGACTAATACATTAATCTTTCTGTCCATCATTATGATATTAACTTTTAGAAACATTTACAACAGTGCAATTAGTTTCATTATGCTGTTATTTACTTCTCATAATTATTAATCCAGTCTCTTTTTTCAAATTGATCGTGCTTTCATATGTCAAAATCCGTCTTCTCATCAATATTCTTTCTAACAGTGATGCTTCTGTCAGTGATTCTGATAACCCTAGCTGATCAAATTCATATACTAAACATGTCTCTCTCCACCCTGAATGAGAACTTTTTCTATAATCACTTCAGTACAGTAGAGAGAGAGTGCATCTTTTGTGGTAACTAAACTAGTCTTTAGCCATCATTTCAGTATTTTCAACTCGGATAGTCGTCATATTCTTAGGTGTGGGCTAACATTTTTTTTCATTATTCCCTCATTAACTTATGCTTATTGTTATTCTTCTGGTTCTATTTATATTGTTTCTATTTATTTCTTTATCATGTCTTTGTGTGTGCCATTTATACTTTTAAATGTTGCTGGTTAACCTTTGCAGTCTCCTTTACTGATCTGTAATAAAGTTCCGTCATCATTTATTTTTCAAAACGGCCTTCATTTGTTTTGGGGTCCATTCTTATAATCTTCACTATTTACTTGTCTCTAATATAATACAGAGTTCTACGTTCACTTATAATTTTATCCATTGCATCCATATAGCCTCTTTATATGCTACTTTTTGCTTTGCTTCCTTTCCAGTAATCATAAGCTTCTTGTTTCTTATGATGAGCAGCATTCATCTCTCTATCCATTTCCCTCTTCTACTTTAAACTTTTCCATTACATTGAAAATTGTTATTAAATGACCTATGATAAATACTTGACATTTTTTCCCCAAAGTTTTGATACACCTGCTGCTGGCTTCACTCGTAAAACTGATTCTTAATAACTTGCCTTATACCTTATTACCTGTCATCTCAAACACTGCACATACAAGGTATTTTTTCCCTCTCTTCTAAAGATATAACAACTTTATGGACAGCAGTCACTGAACGTTTACACATGCTTATACACATGCACACTAAAGTCTGCTGTACTCTTGCTTCTCATATGGTAGTTAATATGCAAACTTACCCATATGATCTAACATATCACTATGCATTTGTATCCCTCTGGTAGTCACAGCTAATAATATAACCATTACTAAGACTTCATGTAGTTTATTTATACTCCTATATTCTAACAAGCCTCTCAGATAGTACAGTAGTGATGTCCACACAAATTTCATCCCTAAAAGTGGGGCAAACATCCCCTTTTTCATACATTCCCACAATTTTCATTTCCCCATATGTCTAAGACCATCATGTACATTTTGGCTCTCCAATTACACTATTGATAAAAATATATGGCATCTTTATCTATTAATTCAAAATATCCTGCAAGATTTATTTGTTGTAACACTCATTTTACAGACTTTATCATTCTCTCCCCATATACTCAACCATGCATATCTTTCAAACTTTAGGGCTCACTTAGTTGAAGATTTTCAGATTTTCTTACTCCATTTCCTCTACATCTAAGATTTCCTGGGACATTCTTTCTCATCTGGCCATTGCTTATACATACAGATTTATCAGCCCTGGTAAAATGAGCAACACCAAATGCAATTTCACAGAACCACACATACTGTACTCTGCACAGTACACTTTTCTTAGTCAACCCTTTTGTAGCCTTATCATCTACGCACATTGCTGTATCACATGCTTGTACATCCGGAAAAAGCTGTATAAACCTGACCACATTTCCATACTAATCATATCCTGGAAGAATGACTCCAGTGCCCATTTTTTTAGAATAAAAGATTCTCCTATCTGCCTCCACACATTTATAGCTTAGTCCACTACACTTGAAAACCATTTCAGTTTTTGTCTTTCCCCAATCCATGCACTGATCAATCTCATCACATTAAAATCAGGTACCTAATGACCTCTCTTCTTTATATATCTGTTTCCACCTGCTGGTCTAATTTCTTAACTTTTTCTGTTAATGCACTCTCAAACATCAACTTACCAATCGTCATTCATTTAGGTAGAAACGTATATATTAAATTTGCATCTTCAGCAGCCTCCAATTTTGTTCTTCTTTTTGTCATTATTATAAGAAACAGCAAATGACACAGGTCTTGTCTTTGATAGATACCAACAGTTTGAATGGGACTCGAACCCCAGTCTGGCGTTCAACAGTCAGGGATGTTACCACATCGGCCACCACAGCCCTTCTTCAATACCCTATGCTGTTATTGTTTTAGCCCTTAAAATCATTTCCTATTCTTTCTGCCAATTGTTCCACACATCCCAACATCATTTTGTTTCTACACTCATACTTTACTCGGGTTTGTATTATTAGGAAAAATACAAATTACTTCTAAATTTGTCATATTTCTGCTACTTCTATTTTTCTTTCTTAGGCCTACCTTCTCCCCACATCTTAGCTCTGTAAACCATTGCCTATCCAATTTCACTTTTATAATGTTTTCCTTTGAACATTTGCATCATTCTACTCCTGGACTTCAACCTGATTGGACCTCTCCCAGTTCTCTCCTAGCAGCCATCATAGCAGCTAAGAACAAGCTTGGATCCAACATTGCCTCCAGCAGTGCTCAAGTGATGGCTCCCTTTCTGCCACTCAACCTAACCCCTAATCCTTATCCTCCCCCTCCTGCCCCTTATTCTCAAGTACCACTTGTCTCTCTCTCTCCTCCTTGAACTTGTCTGTGTCTCTCCTCCTTGAACTTCAACTCTAACTACTAACCACCAGTAGCCCTTTTCCCCTGGTGTTGCCGTTGTGGTCTTAAAACTCTCTGGGGGCCACTGGGTATTGCTGCACCGTTAAGACTCCTACTCCTTCAGTAGTGCCTACATAGGATAGGGCTTAGTCATAAGTCATTGTCTCTTATTAAGTGATAACTAACATCTTTATCTTTAATCATATAAGTTTTTTGGTTCTAGCCCCCTTGATAGTTAAAATTCTTAAAATGTTTTTACAGTTCCCTTAAGAAGTTGATATTGCTCCATCCAACCCCGGTCTCAAAATTTGTCTCATGTTGTTCCTTCACAATTTAAAAAAAAAAAAAAGTCAAAATTATCATTTGCCCAAAAAGTAAGTGTAAATCCCATAGAGTTTTTGTTATTCTGAAATTTCTGTAGACTTTTCCCCCTAAATAGACGTAATTATTCAATTAATATTATTTAAATGAAAATATCAGTCTCCCGCGGTAAAATGAATAAAGTCGAAATAAAACACATTAGTTAGGGATCTGACAATGAAGCCCGTAGGCAGGCTGTATGGAGTATCCTACAGGATAACTCCTGCTTCATCCATCCATCCATATACCAAGGCACTTCCCCCAATTTTGGGGGGTAGCCGACACCAACAATGAAACAAAACAAAAGGGGACCTCTACCCTTTACGTTCCTTCAGCCTAACCAGGGACTCAACCGAGTTCAGCTGGTACTGCTAGGGTGCCACAGCCCAACCTCCCACATTATCCACCACAGATGAAGCCTCATAATGCTGAATCCCCTACTGCTGCTACCTCCGCGGTCATCTAAGGCACCGGAGGAAGCAGCAGGGCCTACCGGAACTGCGTCACAATCGCTCGCCATTCATTCCTATTTCTAGCACGCTCTCTTGCCTCTCACATCTATCCTCCTATCACCCAGAGCTTTCTTCACACCATCCATCCACCCAAACCTTGGCCTTCCTCTTGTACTTCTCCCATCAACTCTTACATTCATCACCTTCTTTAGCAGACAACCATTTTCCATTCTCTCAACATGGCCAAACCACCTCAACACATTCATATCCACTCTAGCCGCTAACTCATTTCTTACACCCGTTCTCTCCCTCACCACTTCGTTCCTAACCCTATCTACTCGAGATACACCAGCCATACTCCTTAGACACTTCATCTCAAACACATTCAATTTCTGTCTCTCCATCACTTTCATTCCCCACAACTCCGATCCATACATCACAGTTGGTACAATCACTTTCTCATATAGAACTCTCTTTACATTCATGCCCAACCCTCTATTTTTTTACTACTCCCTTAACTGCCCCCAACACTTTGCAACCTTCATTCACTCTCTGACGTAGATCTGCTTCCACTCCACCATTTGCTGCAACAATAGACCCCAAGTGCTTAAACTGATCCACCTCCTCAAGTAACTCTCCATTCAACATGACATTCAACCTTGTACCACCTTCCCTTCTCGTACATCTCATAACCTTACTCTTACCCACATTAACTCTCAACTTCCTTTTCTCACACACCCTTCCAAATTCTGTCACTAGTCGGTCAAGCTTCTCTTCTGTGTCTGCTACCAGTACAGTATCATCCGCAAACAACAACTGATTTACCTCCCATTCATGGTCATTCTCGCCTACCAGTTTTAATCCTCGTCCAAGCACTCGAGCATTCACCTCTCTCACCACTCCATCAACATACAAGTTAAACAACCACGACGACATCACAGATCCCTGTCTCAGCCCCACTCTCACCAGAAACCAATCACTCACTTCATTTCCTATTCTAACACATGCTTTACTACCTTTGTAGAAACTTTTCACTGCTTGCAACAACCTTCCACCAACTCCATATAACCTCATCACATTCCACATTGCTTCCCTATCAACTCTATCATATGCTTTCTCCAGATCCATAAACGCAACATACACCTCCTTACCTTTTGCTAAATATTTCTCGCATATCTGCCTAACTGTAAAAATCTGATTCATACAACCCCTACTTCTTCTAAAACCACCATGTACTTCCAAGATTGCATTCTCTGTTTTATCCTTAATCCTATTAATCAATACTCTACCATACACTTTTCCAACTACACTCAACAAACTAATACCTCTTGAATTACAACACTCATGCACATCTCCCTTACCTTTATATAGTGGTACAATACATGCACAAACCCAAATTCAATAACATTTATTTGGCTATAGCTGATAAGCCACAATTGAAAAGATCATCCTTCCCAAAACTAAGGAAGCATTCCTTAGTAAGAACTTTGAAGTCCTAGATCCCCCTCATATGAATGCCTCATGCACCTTAGTCATTACACAGGCTGACAGTATAGTTTATAACCTCTTCGAAGCTGATTTGAAAGTTGAAATTGAACAAAGGAATAAAGTTAAAGTAACAAAGGTCATCAAATTGCCAACCACCAAATCTACCTTCAAAGTTCAACTAGAACCCATATAAATGGTGAGAGACAGCCTTACCAAAGGTCTACTCATTTCCAGCCAATCATTCCCCCTCCCAAATACCTGGCCCAGGACGTGTTTGTTTCTCTATCTCAATGCATGAGATGTTATAAATACAATCATACAAAAAAGGACTGCCCTCAACCATCTACCTTTAAAATATGTTCACTATGTGCCTCATTAGAGCACTTTTGGACTGAATGCTCATTTCACTTCATTAGTCGCTGCCATAGTCTTACTCATGGGTGGCCTTATTATGTTATTCTTCTAAGGTTATTTTCATTCAATAATAATTCTGATATTCCCTCAATCTATTTCTTACATTTTCCTAATTTCACAATCCATTCCTATCCTAGATCTGGTCGATGTACGCCAGGTCTTTAGTTTCTTCATTTATGCATTTTGCTCTCTTTTGTTGTAAACTACGGTGTTATGATTATCCAGAATAAGACACACTTCTCTATATTTCAATTAAATTATTTACATATATACATGCAATGATATTCATCTACAGTAGTTTTACCTTAAATACTACTTTAATCCCAAACCCTATCTCTTAATTTTTCATACAGCTGATATTGTACAACACATTGTTTCCCTTTGCCCAAAATTAAGCTCCATATTTTTCACTGTAAGACATTAAAAACACTTACAGCATGTCATTTACCTAAATCGACTAAACTAATCAATATCGCCAATCTTCAATCCAATAAACTTAACAATGAAGGTTGTATTGAATTACAAACAAATACGAACAAATATTAGAAATATGTATCATAATCGCATACTGTATTCTTTGTCATAGTGCAACAATGTAGTTTTCTCTTTATTTAGAGAGCTTTAATCCATGGGCTAATACTAAACACTACATAAATAACACAAAGATACCCCTATTGTTTTTAAAATAACATTACACAATCTTTAAGCAACGAATAATATTTGTACAAATACAGTACTGTACCTTATTCACTGTCATCTGTTTTTTCCACTCTTTCTTAATATACAGATGTAATCAGAATATTTTTCATTTCTTACTGCTGTCTTTACTCTTGACCTTAGACAGTTTTCTCTATTTAACTGTCACCTTCATCAAAATTCACCTTTGTTTTCTTACCGGCAGCTTTATTTTGAAGTAATTGACGATGCTTGTTAACATCACTGTCACTCTCGTTAGATTTCAATTCTCTTCTTATTGCTAGTTTTATTATTACTCCGACAAAAGCTTATCTCTCTTGTTATTAACTTCCGAAATACCAAGCTTTAGCATAATTTTCAAAAACTCGCTTCTCTCTCATATATCGTGATAGTTCCTGCCTTGGTACTAAGTTATATAAACGGTTTTTTTCTATCGTTTTTCATTTTCAAATCACGAATATTCCTTAGTCATTTCTGGTTTTCTCTGTATTCCATTTCCTGTCTTAATGGATAATTTGTATCCCCTGTACCCTTATTGCAGGTTCCTTATTCTATTTTCCATAATTATTTCATAAATCTTAATTGAGTTGGATATCGATTTTGCCTCACTAATTAGAGCAGTGTTGTGAATCACACTTTTTGGGGGGAACAAGTCGTCTATTCCTCCAGCGGTATTCTCTCTTGGTAATAGAAGTTACACATCAATCCCTTTATTTCCCAAATATCCCTTCACCTCAACTGCTGTACCATGAGTTCATGCTGCCCTTCTCTCCTTTACACTTGATCCTATTCTCTCTAAATCTCATATCTATTTATATCTGTAACTTGTCCTACTTGTCTGTTATTCTTTTAGGGTTCTCCTCATTGAATAACTTCCAAAAGAAGGCTCTCCCAATTACCACTTATTTCCCATTCAGATAACTCTTACTTGTACATACTGTATTCACAACTTGTACTACTTTTCAATATGCTGTATAGGGGCTACTTTTCAATATATATATATATATATATATATATATATATATATATATATATATATATGTTTGTATTGTGTGTATTGTCTGTTTTGACGCTGTTACTGTTTTTAGAATGATGTATTGTTAACTTATTCTCATCATTTATTTATTTCCTTATTTCCTTTCCTCACTGGGCTATTTTTCCCTGTTGGAGCCCTTGGGCTTATAGCATCTTGCTTTTCTAACTAGGGTTGTAGCTTGGCTAGTAATAATAATAATAATAATAATAATAGGGAGAAGAGAGACCTATGCTTGAAAATTAAACCCTTGTTCTCTTAAGTTTTGTATAGTGACATAGCCTGTGTACCATTGGTCTTCCACTGTCTGGGGTTAGAGTTCTCCTTGAGGATACACTCATGCACAGTATGCTGTTTCTTTATTTCCTTTCTTCACTGGGGTGTTTTTCCTTTTAGAACCCTTGGCTTATAACATCCTGCTTTTCCATCTTGGTTACAGCTTAGCTAGCAATAATGATAACAATGATAATAATAATAATTAATAAAATTTGTTCTTAAGTATTTATTCACTGTGGGATTCCTTCTATTCTCTGGCCGTTCTGTGAATTTACGTAACTTAGGTCTTCTGTAACCACATTTGCTAATTCTATGAAGGTTACAGCTTGGCAATTAACGTAGTGCTTTTCAAGCATTTCTCTCATCTTACTGACATCTAACCTCCTTTTCAATCTAATCTGATGGAATATCTCCTACTTTATAACTTAAATGACTTTCATTTGCTAACAATCTTATTTTTGGCCTTATATTCAGTACTTATTAAATTTCACTACATATATACATGGATACATCCCAAAATGCTTATGCACTGTTGCATTGTGATACAAGGAAGATACACATATACATAAATTCCCATTCATTGTTTTGTTATTTTTATACAGTATTACACAGTACTGTATGCTCAGTCAATTTATTCACACGCAGCTTATCTTCCATCTTCTCTCTCGCAGTTACCACTTGTTCGTGAAATTTAGTAAATATACAAGTAAAAAGTTTCCAATGCATTTCAAAGATTCATAGATTACATTTTGTTTATTCATATTAGACATGGTATCCTTTCACATGCATTCTTGTATGTTATAGCTACACCACATCCATTATCCATAGATGTATTTTCACCTCAATTAATTTTACTTTTTACTCAAGAACATCATCATATCTACTTGAACACACATTTCTTCTCAGGAATCATTTCCATTCATTCATTACATGTTCTTCCAAACCAGTGGGTTTAACCAAATTTGTACTCATTGTTTCCCTGAATCAACCCAAATCCATTCATGTTTCATGAACCTCCAGCACTTTCATGCAGTATGAAGAGTCCATTATTTTCAGCCGGTCCATTCTCTTTCATAGTTATGATACATTTTGTGGTGCACCACAAGCTGAAAATTTGACCTCTAGGGGGTAGAAACAACTCGCGAATATGATCTTGCTGTTGTTGAACACCACACTCCACACACTTCTAACACTTCAAATCAAATGGGTTGCAGTAAAATAAACCTAAAAAATTGCGAAAAACAACGAAAAAACGTAAGAAAATGCCAAAACACTATGAAAAACCATCCGAAAACAACGTATTACACACAGAACGTCCGAAAACGGTGAAAAACTTAAAAATACCTCCAAAAACGATGAAAACATCAAGAAAATGTCCGGAGACACTAAAACATAAAGAAAAAACATCCGAAAATTACAAATTACACACGGAAAAAAACGCCCAAAAATGACAAATTACACACAAAACATGTCCGAAAACGGTAAAAAACACAAAGTTTCAAAAACAACAAAAGACTCCATAATAACATCTGAAAATGCCGAAACACAATGAAAAACCATCCGAAAACAACGAATTATTAAAAAAAAATGTCCAAAAACAGTGAAAAACCAAAAAATACGTCCAAAAACATCGAGATTAGGGAAAAACATCCAAAATGACGAATTACTCTCAAAAGAACGTCTGGAAAATGGTGTTAAACACTAAATAATCTTTAAAACAACAAAAAAATGTACAAAAACATCAAAACACAAGGAAAAAAACGTACGAAAATGACGAATTACACATAAAAATCGTCTGAAAACTAAGGAAAAAAACAAAAATACGTCCTATAAAGACAAAAATCACTGCAATAAAGTCTGAAAATGCTGAAACACATTGAAAAAAACGTCTAAAAAAAAAAAACAATGAATTACACACATAAAACGTCCGAAAACGGTGAAAAACAAAAATATACGTCCGAAAACGATGAAAACATCAAGAAAATGTCCAAAGACACCAAAACACAATGGAAAAATAGCTGAAAATGACAAATTACACATCAAAAACGTCCGAAAACGGTAAAAAACACAAATACGTTTTAAAACAACAGACACCTAAAAAAACATCCGAAATTGACGAAATACAATGAAAAACCATCCGAAAACAAAGAATTATTCACAAAAAATGCCTGAAAACAGTGAAAAACCAAAAAATATGTCCGAAAACACCGAAAAGACGTCTGAAAACACAGAAGCACAATGAAAAACATCCTGAAAATGACAAAATAAACAGAAGAATATGTCCAAAACCCCCGAAGAACACCGGAAAAAACGTCCGAAAATGCCGAAACACAATGAAAGATTGACCAAAAACGATGAATTACACACAAAAAAGTCAAAAAAACGGTGAAAAACCCGAAACATGTCCAAATCAGATGACTAATACTGAGAAATCGTCCGAAAATGCTGAAACACAAAAAAAAAAAACTTCAAAAACAACAAATTACACACAAAAAACATCCAAAAACTGTGAAAAGCACAAAAAACATCCCAAAACAATGAAAAGCACTGTATAAACATCCTAAAATCCCAAAACACAATGGGAAAAAGGCTGAAAATGACAAACTACTCGCAGGAAACGTCCAAAAACGGTGAAAAACGCAGATATGCATCTGAAAACGACGTATAACATCGAAAAAACTTCCATAAAAACCGAAACATAGGGGAAAAACGTTGGGAAGTGACAAATTACTCGCCAAAAATGTCTGAAAATGGTGTTAACACACAAATAATCTCAAAAACTACGAAAAGAACAAAAAAATGTACGAAAATATCGAGACAATGAAAAAACGTACGAAAATGACGAATTACTCTCAAAAAACGTCTGAAAACCAGGGATAAAAACGACAAAAATCACCACATAAAACTCTGAAACTCATTAAAAAAACGTCTAGAAAAAACGTCTAAAAGCGATGAATTACACACTAAAAAAGTATGGAAACGTTGAAAAACAAAAAAATACTTAAAAAATGACAAAAAACACAAGAAAACGACCGAATAGGCTGAAACAAACGCCTGAAAACGACAAATTACACACTTTGTATGTGCGGAAACGGTGAAATATCCTTAAACATGTTCGAATACGACAAAAAACACTGAGAAAACTTCCAAAAATGCTGACACCATGAAAAAAGTCCGAAAACGACGAATTACACACAAAAAACATCCGAAAACAGTGAATGAAAACAAAAATACGTTTGCAAAAGACGAAAAACACCAAATAAACATTCGAAAATGCTGAAACATAGTGATGAAACGACGAATTATACACAAAATACGTCAGAAAACGACAAAAAACACCGAGAGAACGTCCGGAAACGCTGAAACACAATGAAAAACGTCCGAAAACCTAGAATTAAATAAAAATAGTCCTAAATCGATTAAAAATAACGTTTAAACGTCCGTAAACGCGACTAATTACACATAGAAAACAGTGAAAACCCTGAAATTACATACGAGTACGACGAAAAACACTGAGAAAACGTCCAAAAACGCTGAAACTCCATAAAAACCTTCCAAAAACAACGATTTACACTCGTAAAATGTCCGAGAATGGTAAAAATCCCAGAAACGAGTATCTAATAATCACTGACAATGCTTTTTCTTGTAGAATATCTACACTTTTTAAACTTAATAAATTAATGCATGTGTAGGCTAACATTTTTTTTTTCATTATTCCCTTATTAACTTTATGCTTAGTGTTATTCTTCTGGTTCTATTCACTTCTTTTTTTGTGGTTTGTATATTAACATTATTGTCATATTAATTTTTGTTCCCCTATTCTCCCAACAAATCCTTTATGACTGTAACATAAATCAGAAAAATCCTTCCATCTCATATTTGTCTGTACTTCCTGCCTTGGTAGCTAATGATACGTTTTTTTCTAAATCAGTTAATACTATGTATAGTATAGTTTTTCTGTTTTTTCTCGGTACCTCTACATTGTCTGTCTTGATACAAATATTGCATATCCTGTATCCTTCCCTGGCATGAACCTAAATTAATCCTCACTTATCGCAGTTTCGCTTCTTATTCTTTCTTTTATAATTTTCTCATAAATCTTCATAGTGTCAGGTATTGGATATATCTCTCGGTGATTAAAAGTCTTGGAAATCACCATTTCATTTCTATATCAGGACCGTAGGCTGCTGCTCCATGTTCCTGGCACGGCAATCATTGTTGGAGATATATCTTACACATTTACGGTAGTCTCACAGTACTGTATATCTTTCCCTTCACTTCAAAAACATTTTCACACATTGACTGGTATACCATCAGGTCTTGCTTCTGTTCCCCTTTTCATTTTATCAAATGCTCATTTCACTTCCTTAGTTGTTACTCGTCTTACTCATGGGTGGCCTTATTATGTTATTCTTCTAAGGTTATATTTACCCAGTAATAATTCTAAAATTCCCTCAATCTATGTCTTACAACTTCCTCATTTAACAAAACACTCCCATTCTAGATCTGCTTGATATATGCCAGGTCTTTAAGTTTCTTCATTTATGCATTTTTTTCTCTCTTGTGTTGTAGTGGGACTGTGGGGTTGTAATTATCCCGAATCAAACGAACATCGATATTCTACTTAATTAAATTCTCTACATATACTGTATACTGGCAATCATATACATCCATAGTAGTTTTACTTTAGATATTACTTCAGTCCCTAACTATATCACTAATTTTTCATATAGGGGATACTCTCCTACACATTCAATTTCCCTTTACCCAAAATTAAGCACCATATTTTTCACTGTAATATATTGAAAAGACTTCCAACATATTTACCTAAAGCAATTTAACTAATCAATATCACCAATCGTAAATCCAATAAACTTAACAATGAGTGTCATACTTAATTACAAACAAATAAAACTATTATAAATGTATATCATAAGATAACAGGATATCTTATTTTTTGTCATAGTACAGCAATATTGTTTTCACTCCATGTAGAAAGTTTTATTCCACTGGTATATACTATACACAGCATAACAAAATACACTATTGGTTTCACAATAACATCACTCTCTTTAGGCACCAAATAATATCTGTACAAGTGCAGTACCTTATTCAATCTGTCACCAGTTTGTTCCACGCCTTTTAATATGCATATGTAATCAGAATCTTATTGCATTTCATACAGCTCTCTCTACCTTTAATTTTAGACAAAGCTTTTTCTATTTCCCTGTCACTTTTCATCAGAATCTACCTTTTGGGTCTTACTGCTGGCTTTACATAGAGTAATTGACAAAGGCTTATTAACCTATCTGCGACATTATACTTCCTTAATCCTCTTATTACTGGTTTTACTCTTACTCTGACAAAAGCTTATCTATCTGACTTCCATTAGCTTCTGAAATGCTATGATGCGTTCCACCAGGTCCCCACAAATTAACTCGAGTGTCTTGAAAACAACAGCTGAGAAAAGATACATAGACTATCATCCCCCTCAGTTTAACATTTCAACAAAAGAAGATTGTACATAACATAAACAGTAAATTACTAAGGCTACTTAGTTCATTGATATATCCATCCATCCATCATGAAATCAGCTTTCATAAACAACTGGTATGACAGTGCATGCCTTTTGTGCAATCTCTTTATCAACTAGATCTTGCC
The DNA here is from genome assembly GCF_036898095.1 of Palaemon carinicauda. NCBI lineage: Eukaryota > Metazoa > Arthropoda > Malacostraca > Decapoda > Palaemonidae > Palaemon > Palaemon carinicauda. Next base: position 202,868 of record NW_027172149.1, on the reverse strand, counting down.
GTCACATCCCAAAACCAGTCGTCGTACCAATATTCTGTCTGACTGTAATTTTTCTCTCAGTGATTCTGATAACCTTTTCTGGAGCATTTTGCTTTTCCCTTCCCTCTATTCTTAAATTAGGTCAATATCTATAATGAAAACACGTCTACTACATTCTTACTACAGTCCCTCTCTGAAACCATTTCATTCACTCTAGTGCTGGTTCAGTTGTTATTTCCCAAAGACTTCCAATGTTTTGTTTCTTCCAAGATCACCATGCAGCACAATAGGCTTATCCATCTTCCTCTTTAAAGCAATCTTATTTTTCTTAGGTGTAAAATTTTAATGTACCACTTTCCTCTATTATTGTTTTCTTACTTACTTTTTTATCCCTTTTCAGGTAAATTCTACGTGTGTCTAGTTTAGTAATCATTATATGATTTTCAAAGCAGACATTATTTTTCTAGATCCTATTCATATTCAACTTTTATATTGTCTTCACTATTTGCTCATTTATATTACTTAGCATCTCTGGTAGACAAAATACAATACACATTTCTTAGTCCACGGCATCCATATCCAGTAGATTCTTTCCAAGGCGGTACTTTTTCCTTTGCGTCTTTTCCAGGTACCCTTAATGTTTTTTTTTTTTGCTTATGTTTAGTATTCATCTCTTTCCATTTCCCTCTTCTGCTTCAAAACTTCTCCATTCTATTGAAAATAGATTATCACCGCATGCCAAGTCCAAGTGTTGCCCCTTTTCTGTGTTTCCTTGTGCCTGTTTGTTGTCATGATAGACATTAGATGACCCAAAACAAATTCTTGACATTTTTCTCACAGTTCTGATACACCTGACACTGACTTCATTTATTTATCTAAAGGTTGGTACTGTTCTTGAAATATTCTATTCTAATTATTCATTACATCTCTTTTAGATTATTTATTTCCTTATTCCCTTTCCTCACTAGGCTACGTTCCATGTTGGAGCCTTTGGGCTTATAGCATCTTGCTTTTCCAACTAGGGTTGTAGCTTAGCAAGCAATTATAATAATAGTCGCTGGCCTTATTACTTATGTGTCTTCTCAAGCACTACAAATATGAGGTATTTCCTCGCTATCTTCCCAATATACTTTTTTCTCTAGTTAGCTTATTATTAAGACATTCTCTTTTTGAAAATACAATGAGACCATAATCATATACTATCTTAGTAAATTAAATTATATGCCCATTCATATACAATCCTATTTTATGCCTTTACAACCTAAGATATTGCAAAATGTCACACTAAACTTAATATTACCTCACTACAAAGCATCGGCATTAACTCATTACTCCAACCAATATGAATAGCATAATTCACTTTTATACAATATTATACAAGTCTTCAATTCAGTCTTATTTCATTTTCAATTCTAAACTTGACTTGAAATTCATGTAAATTTTTTCATTGACACTTGAAATTTTACGTTGCTTTCCTAATTCAGTAACTTTTCATCCATTTTGATTCCATTGCTACATTCATTTTTTTTGTTCAAGTTTTCACTCACACCTTCTGTCAATCTCGTAGTCAAACTTGTCACAGGAGATTTTTAATCCTATACCAGAAACACAAAAGTAGTAAATGATACTCTAATATTTTTCCCATCCTTTTGTTGTTCCATATAAATCATTTGTTCTCTTATACTTAATTTCTAGTTTCTTTCTTTCATCTGATTTACTGTAGTATGATATCTTCCATCATATTTCAACCCAAGTCTGTTGCATATTTGTTGCATATTTTACTGATATTCTGTCTCGAACTCTTCAAATTCATTTTATGGGATGAGTTCCCTAATACTCTTGCAGTTCTCCCCATTCAAGCAAGTCATTTTTATATTCTCTCACTTTTATTAAGTTTCTGTTCTCAAACTCAAATTTTACCATTGAACATTTCAGTTTGGTAAAGCTTTACCGATGCTTCAAGTACAGTAGTTCATTTAAACTTCTTATTTTACCAAGCTTCTCAGATAGTAGAGTAGTGATATCCACACAAAATTGATCACTAAAAAGGGGCCAACATCCCCTCTTTCATATATTCCCACAATTTTGATTTCTCCATGTCTCCAATTACACCATTGATAAAAATATATGGCACCTATATCAATTAATTCAAAATATCCTACATGATTTATTAGTTTTAACATTCATTTAAAGACTTCTTTGGTATAATCAAAACATACATTACCTTTCTCTTCCCATATACTCAATCATGCATATATTTCAAACTAGGACTCCCTTATTTGAACCCCTTTCATACTAATTTTCATTTACATCCATTAATTCCAGAGACATTCTTTCTCATCTGGCCATTGCTTATACATACAGGTTTATCAACCTTGGTAAAATGGGCAACGCTAACTACAATTTCACATAACCACACATACTGTACTCTGCACAGCCCACTTTTTTTCTTAGTCAACCCTTTTGTAGCCTTACCAGCTATGCACATTGTGCATTCTGGAAAAGCTGTATAAACTTAGCCTCAATTTCATTATAGTTCTATCCTGGAAGAATGACTCCAGTGCCCATTATTCTAAAATAAAGATTCTCCTCTCTGCCTCTGCACTTTATACCTTAGTCGACTACACTTAAAAACTATTTCAGTTTCTTTTGTCTTTCCACAATCTTTACACTGATCATTCTCATCACAATCTAATTTCTTAACTTTTACTGTAAACACACACTACTTACCAATCGTCAGTCCTTAAGGTAGAAACATAGATCTTGAATTTTCATTTCCATCAGCCTCCAATTTTGTTCTTTTCCTCATTATTATAATAAACAGCAAATGACACAGGTCTTGCCTTTGATATACACCATTTTTTTTCTAATAGTTTTTGTTTTGTAAACCTTGTAATTTCTAACAGAATATATTGATAAGTTTTTCTTGTAATTTCTAACATATCCAATTTTTTGTGTGTAGGTACTTCTGCATTTTCCCAATTTCTACAAATATGTGGTCTCATCTCTTTATCTTATCAAAGTACAGACTGGTTTTTGTTATCATTTTATAAACAACAATTTTCTTCCATTACTTATGACCTGTGATGATCAGTCTAACAAACATAATATGATAGTTTCTAGTTTCAATGATTTAATCATATATATGCACTCAGTTATCGTGCCATTAGAAATGAAGATAATACAGACAGTATGCTCAAAACTACATTGCCTATTTGGCATACGTTGCCCCTTCAGGATATTTTACGAGGCCTTCAATTCAATCTGATTTCGTCTCTGTCTAAACTTGACATTCATCTGGAATTTTTCATTCTCACACTTCCATCTTCTCACTTGTAGTCCTGATTCAATAACATTTCATTCATTACTTCATTCCCCACATGATTAATTTCCTCGTCTCATCCTCTATATCTTAATTCTCGGTCAGATTTGACACAAAAGATTCTTGGTTTCTCACTGCAAGCATACAAATACTATATACATATTTTACTCTATTTTACATTGTCATTCTGTTGTTCAAGATGAATCCTTTTCTTCAACTCTTACACTGCCATTCGTCATTCTTCATAACTATATTTTTTAATAGTTTGCCTTCATATTTCTCTTATCATTCTGTAACGCTCTCAGTTTCAGTGTAAAATGCTATTCAGACCTCCTCCCCAAACACCACTTCCATTTTTTCCCCTTCAGTTATCCTTAATATAATACAGTATTTCACTCATTGTGTCCAAGATATGCTTAGCCAAATTATTCACATGTGGCTGATGAAAATTCATTAACCCTTTTACCCCTCAAAGGACGTACTGGTACGTTTCACAAAAGCCATCCCTTTACCCCCATGGACGTACCGGTACGTCCTTGCAAAAAAAAAGCCATAAAAATTTTTTTTCATATTTTTTATAATTTTTTGAGAAAATTCAGGCATTTTCCAAGAGAATGAGACCAACCTGACCTCTCTATAATGAAAATTAAGGCTGTTAGAGCAATTTAAAAAAAATATACTGCAAAATGTGCTGGGAAAAATATAACCCCCTGGGGGTTAAGGGTTGGAAATTTCCAAATAGCCTGGGGGTAAAAGGGTTAACACATTCATCCTGAGTTGACCTCTAAATTCTGCTAACAGAAAATACCGTAGAGTTTGCTCATTTTTACATTATCATAATATTTGTATTCTGCAACAAAAGAGGTCAAAGATGGCTCCATGAGTAGGTATAAAAGTTACAGCATACAGAAGTGCCACATTAGGACTCTCATAGTATCAATGGTAACTGACACATGGTAGATAATTAAAAAGAAATAGAAATAATTTCATTCTTCCTTTCCAAAAAATACCTTCAATCTTTCATATTATTTCCCTTCCATAATGCCCATTCATGATCTGGTGGAGGACGCCTTCTTCAACTCTAACAGTTTTTCATACACCCTGTCAGACTTTCCTTGTTCAAATTAAGACCTCTTATTCAGTTTTTTATTTTCATGTTCTATTTAAAGTTCGACTTGATGTTTATTAGTCTTGGTCTGCCGAAGATACTTTTTCAGTATTCCTTCATTCAAATTTTTAGCATTTTAGCAATAATCTGGATTTCTTTGCTCTCATTTCAACCAAACTTCGTTGTGATTTTGTTTCACAAATTACTAGTCACACCATCCTCATATTCATTACTTAATTCAAGTTTTCAAATACTGTACGCCTTTAAGTTTCTTATTTACGTGACTATGCTATGGCCTTTCTCAATTTAAATAAACTTGATCCAATTGATCAAACTTTCTTTACTGTATATGGTTCCTCAAAGTTTTCTCACATGATACTGAAAATGAATCATCCTTTTTAATCCTTCTTTTGGAAGTCCTTTTTCATTCTCTCGATCACTTTACTAAACTCTTTTCTGTCATCTTCAGATGCTCTTGTTGCTAGAAAGAAACTCTTAGAATTAATCAAAGCCATACATGGAGACATAGCAATACTCTTGTGCATAATACCATTATAAATTCACAAAGCTTTTCCAAAATAGAAATCCTTTTCAGCCTATCATCCAGTCATCAATTGTAACATTTTCCTTAATGTTCTCACTGTATGTTTAGGCAACTCATTCAAGGCAACTCATTCACAATTTTCATTTAAAAGCTATATTACCTATAATCATTGAATTTTTAAACATTCTTATACACTCGCACACTACTCTACTCTGCAAACATTCCCATATCAGCTTCCATATTTGTAACTTTACAGTCACAGATAATGAAAAAGTTAATTACTGTCACTTCAAGTTGTTCGTTTATACTTTCCCTTCCTTCCTTCATATATTCCCACAATTTGACCTTCCCTATATATCTACAACTATCATGTACAATTTGAGTCATTATAATTATACCATTCATAGAGATCAATATGTATTCATTATCTTATCCCAACTCATTATAAAATACATTTCTTTCTCTAAACCTAGCAATAAATTCTATGAAGTCTGTATAATACCTTTTTAAACATTATTTCAAGGGTGCTATTATAGTATGCTATCTACTGCCGATTTTGCTATCTACCACCCCTTTCTGACTATAGTATGATACCTACCATCAGTCCCTAAGGATACGGTCTACTTGCTTTTCCGCCTCTAATAAGGAGGATCACTACCGATTTGATAACCTAACATAACCTAACCTAACCTAACCTAACCTAACCTAACCTACAAACTGCTTATAATTATGCACCCATGTTGTCCTGCCAATAGATATTATTAAACTATCATTACAAGTCCAATGAGGATAACATACTGGTGGTAAGTAATCTGTTTGATAATCCTCATCAAACAGGAGGATTAACATTGATGGTAGATAACATACTTTGAGGTAGAGACCATACTATAGTAGAAATTCGACGGTAGATAGCATACTGTAATAGCACCATTTCAAGTCCCTGATCATTAGGGATAAATGGCTAGTGCCTTTCTTTCACAGCCTCCAAACCTGATAATTCATACAAAATTCCCCATAAATACTTTATACTATACTGTATATGCTTATGTATACACTATTCCATTTCAACAACAATTTATTTACACATCCACAGGCACCTTTCTTATCATTTATTGTTATAGTCAGGTTTCCTTGTAACAGCATAATTGAACAACATTCATAGTACTTGTATTCCACTTGAGTTGTCCCACCTAACATACCACACTAGCCTTCACCAAGGAAATATATGGTACCTATATCTAATATTCTCTAATATCCTATGTGATTCATATGTTCAGCAGCCATTTTATTGCTCTGTACACATACATACATATATATATATATATATATATATATATATATATATATATATATATATATATATATATATATATATATATATATATATATATATATATATATATATATATACTGTATATATAATCAAACTTCTTTGAGATTGAAACACACATGACATTCTCTTACCATATACACAAACTATAGGGCTCAGGTCATATAACCCTCTTCATGCTCACTTTCCTTGAACCATGCTTTTTATTTTCCCGAGACATTCATTTTCATTTTGACATTACTTATCATATAGCTTTATTAATCCTGGTAATGTGGCCCATTAATCACAATTTAACATAACCGCACATAATGTATTCTGCACTTCACTTTTTCTTTTCTTTGTCCATCCTTTTTAGCATTACCCGCTACTCAGGTTTTTTTGTATTTCTTGGAAGAGATGTATAAAGGTGGTTACAATTCCAAAAGTGACCCCACTGACCATTATTCCAAAATACAGAAATTCTCCTCCTATCTGCATTACATCCACCTCACTTAAAACCTTTTCAATTTGCTTTCTCTTTCCACAATCCTTACACTGTGACTAATCTGGCCACAACCAAAGTAGGCACCCAGCAACCATTTACCTCTAAATCTCCTCTTTTATGTATACCATCCGACCTTCCACTTCTGATTTACACTACTGTTTTTATTCACCCCCTGCATGTCCAGTGTAAAGTCTACTGCCATCCTCTTCTCTCTTACGTCAACTTCAATGATATTCATACAAAAATTAGGCAATGATATTCATTAGCTATACTCATGAGTGTACATCCTTATAGGACATAAACTCAGGGATATGTTTTTCCTACCTACTCCCTCCATCCTCGCATTCACATCCCCTTAAATTTCATAATCTTACACAATCTCTGACACATCATTCACTTTCAAACATTTATTTGCTCCTTTTGGTTTTCTGTCACAGTAGTTACAAACTCTTTAAGCAAGTTTCATGTATATCTTCATCCTATAAATATTTCCTATCTAGTCTCCTTTGAATATTTGTTTATAAAGTTACATTATCTGTTCTCCTAGCTTTTTCACATTCGCTTGTTCTTGTGGTACCCATCACCTTGCTTTCTCTGTCACTTGTAATGATTTGAGTATGTTGCTCTCTTAGATATTCAATAATACTGTACGTGTTTTCCTATTCTTTATGCATGCCCCAGTAGTTTTTAATCTTCTATATATATTTCTTCATAGCTGCTTCATATTTTAGACCTCTTCTATCAATTTCTATCTAATAATTCACCTCAAGGCAATCCATTATTAGCCTAGGAAGTACTCTTTTTCTAGATTTATCATATATAGTTAATCTCATTTTATTTTTACCGTCTCTTACTCATCCTTTTTCTTTTGCCAGTGACAATAATATTTTTTATTCATTTGCTTTTTCTCTCTTCATTCATTTGTTTGTTTCCTTACCATAATTTCCCCCTTTTCAGTGTATTGTATATACAGTACTGTATATTCCTGCGATCTTCCATTATTTTTACCAATTTTTTACTTAGTTTTATGCTTATTCTACAAAAGCATGGTCATCTGCGAACAGCCCACTCAGAGAGACCACCACCTTAACATCTGATATGACGATGTTAATCACAAGGTCAAAGTTGTATCGACGTCAAGCTAATTCTTAAACTTTCCTATACTCCTGCCAGAGCTTGTGTATGTGGCTGCCTCTGCTAACGTAACCTGTAACACTCTTAACATAATTTTCAGAGATTCCCTTCTGTTTCATATATTTCCACACTTCTTGCCTTAGTACCCAGTCATATGCTGTATACCAGGCATAGTTGTTTCCGTGTATCTCTATATTTTCTCTTTTTAAAAGAATGTTTGGAAGATTGAAAGACGTGCACGTGTTTAGGGGTATGGCTAACGGTATGTCTGATCATTTTTTGGTGGAAGGAAAATTAGTTGTAGCAAAAGAGTGGGGGAATAGAGTAGGTGGATGTAAAAGGGAGGTAGTGAGGATTGAAGAGCTAATAAAACCGGGGGTAAAAAGTAAATATCAGGAAAGGTTGAAAATGGCATATGATGAGGTGAGAGTAAGAGAAACTGGTAATTTAGAGGAGGAATGGAAGTTAGTAAAAGAAAATTTTGTTGGGATTGCAAGTGATGTATGTGGCAAGAAGGTTGTTGGAGGCAGCATGAGGAAGGGCAGTGAATGGTGGAATGAAGGAGTGAAGGTGAAAGTGGAAGAGAAAAAGAGGGCTTTTGAAGAATGGCTGCAGAGTAATAGTATAGAGAAGTATGAAAAATATAGAGAGAAAAAGGTGGAAGTAAAGCGCAAGGTACGTGAGGCAAAGAGGGCAGCTGACCTGAGGTGGGGTCAGGGATTGGGTCAGTCATATGAAGAGAATAAGAAGAAGTTTTGGAAAGAAGTGAAGAGAGTAAGGAAGGCTGGCGCAAGAATTGAAGAGACAGTGAAAGATGGAAATGGAAGGTTGTTAAAAGGAGAGGAGGCAAGGAAAAGGTGGGCGGAATATTTTGAAAGTTTGCTGAATGTTGAGGATAATAGGGAGGCAAATATAACTGCTGTTCCAGGTGTTGAGGTGCCAGTGATGGGAGATGAGAATGAGAGAGAGATAACAATAGAGGAAGTGAGGAGAGCACTAGATGAAACGAGAGTAGGAAAAGCATCTGGTATGGACGGTGTGAAAGCTGAGATGTTGAAGGAAGGGGGTGTGACTGTACTTGAATGGTTGGTGAGATTGTTTAATATGTGTTTTGTGTTGTCAATGGTACCAGTAGATTGGGTTTGTGCATGTATTGTACCACTATATAAGGGTAAGGGAGATGTGCATGAGTGTTGTAATTCAAGAGGTATTAGTTTGTTGAGTGTAGTTGGAAAAGTGTATGGTAGAGTACTGATTAATAGGATTAAGGATAAAACAGAGAATGCAATCTTGGAAGTACAGGGTGGTTTTAGAAGAGGTAGGGTTTGTATGAATCAGATTTTTACAGTTAGGCAGATATGCGAGAAATATTTAGCAAAAGGTAAGGAGGTGTATGTTGCGTTTATGGATCTGGAGAAAGCATATGATAGAGTTGATAGGGAAGCAATGTGGGATGTGATGAGGTTATATGGAGTTGGTGGAAGGTTGTTGCAAGCAGTGAAAAGTTTATACAAAGGTAGTAAAGCATGTGTTAGAATAGGAAATGAAGTGAGTGATTGGTTTCCGGTGAGAGTGGGGCTGAGACAGGGATGTGTGATGTCGCCGTGGTTGTTTAACTTGTATGTTGATGGAGTGGTGAGAGAGGTGAATGCTCGAGTGCTTGGACGAGGATTAAAACTGGTAGGCGAGAATGACCATGAATGGGAGGTAAATCAGTTGTTGTTTGCGGATGATACTGTACTGGTAGCAGACACAGAAGAGAAGCTTGACCGACTAGTGACAGAATTTGGAAGGGTGTGTGAGAGAAGGAAGTTGAGAGTTAATGTGGGTAAGAGTAAGGTTATGAGATGTACGAGAAGGGAAGGTGGTGCAAGGTTGAATGTCATGTTGAATGGAGAGTTACTTGAGGAGGTGGATCAGTTTAAGTACTTGGGGTCTATTGTTGCAGCAAATGGTGGAGTGGAAGCAGATGTACGTCAGAGAGTGAATGAAGGTTGCAAAGTTTTGGGGGCAGTAAAGGGAGTAGTAAAAAATAGAGGGTTGGGCATGAATGTAAAGAGAGTTCTATATGAGAAAGTGATTGTACCAACTGTGATGTATGGATCGGAGTCGTGGGGAATGAAAGTGATGGAGAGACAGAAATTGAATGTGTTTGAGATGAAGTGTCTGAGGAGTATGGCTGGTGTATCTCGAGTAGATAGGGTTAGGAACGAAGTGGTGAGGGAGAGTACGGGTGTAAGAAATGAGTTAGCGGCTAGAGTGGATATGAATGTGTTGAGGTGGTTTGGCCATGTTGAGAGAATGGAAAATGGTTGTCTGCTAAAGAAGGTGATGAATGCAAGAGTTGAGGGGAGAAGTACAAGAGGAAGGCCGAGGTTTGGGTGGATGGATGGTGTGAAGAAAGCTCTGGGTGATAGGAGGATAGATGTGAGAGAGGCAAGAGAGCGTGCTAGAAATAGGAATGAATGGCGAGCGATTGTGACGCAGTTCCAGTAGGCCCTGCTGCTTCCTCCGGTGCCTTAGATGACCGCGGAGGTAGCAGCAGTAGGGGAGTCAGCATTATGAAGCTTCATCTGTGGTGGAAATGTGGGAGGTTGGGCTGTGGCACCCTAGCAGTACCAGCTGAACTCGGTTGAGTCCCTGATTAGGCTGAAGGAACATAGAGAGTAGAGGTCCCCTTTTTGTTTTGTTTCATTGTTGGTGTCGGCTACCCCCCAAAATTGGGGGAAGTGCCTTGGTATATAGATAGATAGAGATCAATATTCTATTTTCTGTCTTAATGCCAAAATTGCATCTTTTGTATCATTCCCTGACATGAATCTAAATTGATCCTTCCTAATTGCAGGTTTCTTTCCTTATTCTTTATTGTAATTATTTCATAAGTCTTCATTGTGTAGGGTATCGATTGCATCTCTGTAATTAGAGCATTCATGAGAATCACCCTTTAGTTCTTACACGTTTGGTCTCACAGTATACTGTATGTGTATATTTGTCACTTCATTTCCCAAGTATTGCCATACCTAAACTGATACACCATCAGTTCCTGCTGCCTTTCTCTGTTTTATATTATTTTATGCTCTTTTCATCTCATCTCTACCAATATCTAAAACTTGTCTTGCTTCCGAGTTGGCATATTTTGTTGTTTTTGAGTTTTGTTCTTTATATAACTTCTAGACAGTTATTCCTACCATCTTGTTCTTATACTTTACTCATCCTTGATCAGTTTGATTTATATCAAGTTTTTAGTGGCTTTATTTCTGCATTTTCTATCTTATCTTCCAATGTTTTTAATTTTCTGGGTAACTAATACATTTCACTTAACCTTTATGCTGGTCACAGCCTTTTTATTGCTTCTTTATTTGCACTTTTCCAAGCCAGTTTTTTCCAAAATTTATTTCTGTCATAAGTTATCCATAATTTGTTTTATTTTTTATTGTTTCCTGCATGTTATGAATCTATCATCAGCTCTACTTATCTATACGTGGTCCCCTGATAATTTTTTTTTCAAATATATTTTCTTTGAATCTCAGGATTATCATGTTATTTCAAACCCACCATATGTTTTTCCTTTACTAATCTATCGTTATCAAGAAGCCATTCCTTAGATCTCGCATTTCATTATCCTCTAACATATACCATTTTAAGGTTGTGCTATCTCCTTCCCTTTCTCAATTAGTTTTGTCTAAGTCTTCACACCAATAAGCTGTGATGCATACCGACACTTTTTTTTTTTTTTTGGTTTTGCAATATTCAATCCTGTTGGATGGCTCCATATATCACTACAATAAATGTTGCTTGACCTGTGTCCCTTCACTAAGAAAATTTTTGTTAATTTACGTATCTAGTGTCATTGCAGAATTTTCTATTAGTTCTCCCTTGGTTCACTTCTCCCATACCGTATCCTTTATTCATCCTGCTATTATTTTCACAACTGTATCCAGTATGTCCATTAGATCACCTTCTATGATTAGTGTTTTTCCAATTCAATTGATATAATTCATTCCATCGCTCTTCATAATCAATTTTCAGCTTCATCGTATCCAGTTTATTACATTCGAAGTGTCCCCCACATCGCAATTTTATTATCATATTCGATAATGTTTTCTTCCTACCTCTTAATACTTTTTCCTCCATTTCCTTGCTAAGGAAAACTCTTACTGCACTTTTCCTCTTTTTCAGCTCCAATGAGTACATTAGTACCTTATATCCACTACGTGATGTATCCTTTGCCTTGTATTTTCACGATCTTCTCTCGTCCTCTTAAGATATTAAATTTTCCTCTCCATGACATTTATCACCACCAATCTTTATCCAGTAATGCTACCATCATTCAAGTATTTTAATCCACAAATGGTAGACTTCCTTCTTTAGCCAGCCTTAGGACATTTTCTTAGGTGGATCAGGCTAATGTACATAGTTTTGTCATATATTTTTTCATAGCTGGATGACTGTCGAACCACCGACCCTTGCCATTTACCCGAGTTTACTGGGTAGGGCTAATTTTTGCAAGAGTTACAAATATGTTTAATAATCTCTTCCTCCTGGGACAAAACCTATCCTTTATCAGTAATTACTTCAATGTAAAGGCAACCTGTTTACACCTTTAACAAGAATCCAAATTTACAACAGATTTTCTCGCGTTGAATATTTTCCAAAATGTTCACAACTTAGTCTATGTTATTCTTCTGAATTTTCATCTTACTATCACTCCATTTCCTTTATTGCATTTATTATTATTGCCATACTCTCTACCTGATTCTTCTTTTGATCTTGTTAGTCTCTTTGTATGGCAGGGTCCCACCCCACTCGCATCTCTTCTCACCACATCCATCCATCTAATATACAGATGCCCCACACTCCTCCTCCCTGTTACTTTAATGTTTTTGGCTTTGTTTACAGGTTCCACCACCTCTTTTCTTATTACATGGTCTTAGTATCTCAAAAGAGATTTCCTAGCCTTATTTTTTATGTTACATATAACACACATTCTTATATCTTAACACTCCTTTCTTTCCAGTAGTGATATTCTAATAATCCATCTCGCCATCCTCATCTCGATTTCTTTCAACAGTCCCTCTTCTCTTCTCCTAAGTGCCAAGTTTCTTACTTAGCAAGGAACTGGAAGAATAAGTATTAAGAGGTAGTAAGAAAACGTTATCAACGTGATAATAAAGCCTGATGATTGTCTTGTAGATCTTCAGTTTGAGTCTTAAAGACATTTTCCTTTCTAAAACAATTTGATTACTTCTCTCCATATTCACCATGCTTCTTTCTCTGTGACTCACTGCTTTCTTAGTATTATCCTCCATTTGTTAATATTGATCCAATGTAGTTTAAACTCGTTGTTCTGTTATATCACTGTACCATCTTCCCCTTGAATGTTTACTTTTTCTTATACTTCTCATCTACTAATTATCACTGTCTTTCTGATGTTCACCTTCATTCTTTTCCTTTCAAGAGTTCCTTTTCATGCTAAAAATCTTTTATGTAGGTCATGTATGTCTATCAACACACTCAACCTTCCTTTTACGGTTTTTCTGGTATCTTAAATACAGTTTCCAAAAGCTTTAATCCTTTGTAGTTCCCACAGTTGTTTTTTGTTCATACAATTTAATCATCCAATTCTCTTCCTATTCACTTGATATTTTCTCTACATCCCAAGTCTTTTCCAATAGTGTGTGCACCCACTCAACTTAGTCAGCTTTTTAATATTCATACTCTGTTACTACCTGTAACTCAATATTTTTTACTCAATGTTACCCTTATATTCCTGACTTATTGAGTTTTTGGCAAAGGTAGACATTCCTTTCAGCTTCCATTATATCTGATGTGATGACGTTAATCACAAAGTCAAAGATGTAGGGACCAAAAGCTAATCCTTAGTGTAGAACAACTCTCTTAAAAATTTCTGTACTTCTTGATCATATAACCTCCACCACTGTATCTTTAGCCATGTTATCTTTCCCACGTCTTAACTAGTCTGCTCTTAAAGCCTGACAACAATAAGCTGCATTGCATACTTACACTGTTGCCCTTTTTTGTCTTGAAATTTATCACTTCTGTTAGACGGCGCCTTCACAACAGTATGTGTTGTTAATTGTCGTAGAAAATACCATTGCAAATATACTATTTCTGGGTCGACCTGTGTCGCCCGGTGAAAAGGTCCTTCTTGTCACTTTTCTGATATAAACAACTTCCAAATATACCAGAGAAAGTTAAAGCGTGGAATGCAGAGGTTACTACCCTCGCGCGAGCACCCCTAAGGGCGTCGTGTATAAAGAAAGGGCGTGTGAAAGCCACTATTCACAGGTCGTCTTCCATTTAGAATATTCCTTCGTCAATATACACAAGTGGGGTGTGCCGACACAGCGGTCCTAACTATACCAACCTGAGCCACCCCACCGACGCCCGACACCAGCGCCATCTGTCATCCTTCTTTTTGGACTCGAGTAGCGTGCTACCCCCTTTGCGTGTGCTGTGATTTAGCGTTGTTTTGGACTGTTTTCCACCATGGCTGAAGCTCTCCTTACCCCTGCACCAATGTTAAGTACCCTAGATTAATTTTTCAATATCAGTGTCTTGGTATTTATGCCTTTCTTGCCGTTTTTGCGTGTTTTTGTTTGTGCGGTCTGCGGCTTAGGCAGCCATTAGCGCGTCTTCAACGCATTGTTTACATCACGCATCGTTTATATTGCATTTGGGTATATTTATATTTCTCATGTTCAGGTTCATTTCTAGTTTATTATTTTTAGTCCTTGAACCTACTTGTTACGATTTATTTCGTTTTTAACATGATTCGCTCCCGAGTCCGATTTTGTTGTAGACGTTAGCGAAGAATAGCGTTCGGGACGGGGGGGGACGTGAATGGCGGCTTGAAGAGCAGGCCTGGGGTATTTCACCTAAGAAAGGGGTTGACTGTAACACGACATGGCCGCAAACACTAAAATAACTAAGCACTAGAATAGCTAGGAAGAGATAGAGTAACCCACGGCACACAGTAAAAATAATAAAATTAATTATACGAGACGAGAGAGGGGGAGAAACCAGCCTCTTCCGGGGGGAACTAATTCCAAGATAAATGGATAAGATAATTGGGTAAAAATCCTAAAAACCGGGGGAAACTCCAGCCCCTCTTGTTAGGTTACTATACTCAATCCTAGTAAAAAATATGAACCCTAGTAAGGTAAAAATCATAAAACACATGTAAAAACAAACCGGTCCGTAGAAGTACAAAGGACTTAAAACTAGGTCTCATGTAGACTAGTCAGCAAAGAAGAGACGAAGATGGCCATGTAGGAAAGGAAATCCTTCCAGAGTAATGAAAGTGAAAGTAAAAAAAAAATGTCACGAAAACATACAAGTAACAACTAATAGCCGAGCGCTATTCTTCGCTAACGTCAACAATAAAATCGGACTCGGGAGCGACTCATGTTGAAAACGAAATAAATCATAACAAGTAGGTTCAAAGACTAATAATAATAAAACTAGAAATGATCCTGAACATGAGAAATATAAATATACCCAAATGCAATATAAACGATGCGTGATGTAAACAATGCGTTGAGGACGCGCTAATGGCTGCCTAAGCCGCAGACCGCACAAACAAAAACACACTAAAACGCCAAGAAAGGCGTGAATACCAAGGCACTGATATTGAAAAATTAATCTAGGGTACATAACATTGGTGCAGGGGTAAGGAGAGCTTCAGCCATGGTGGAAAACAGTCCAAAACAATGCTAAATCACAGCACAAGCAAAGGGGGTAGTACACTACTCGTGTCCAAAAAGAAGGATGACAGATGGCGCTGGTGTCGGGCGTCGGTGGGGTGGCTCAGGTTGATATAGTTAGGACCGCTGTGTCGGCACACCCCACTTGTGTATATTGACGAAGGAATATTCTAAATGGAAGACGACCTGTGAATAGTGGCTTTCACACGCCCTTTCTTTATACACGACGCCCTTAGGAGTGCTTGCGCGAGGATAGTAACCTCTGCATTCCATGCTTTAACTTTCTCTGGTATATTTGGAAGTTATTCATATCAGAAAAGTGACAAGAAGGACCTTTTCACCGGGCGACATAGGTCTCTCCCCAGAAATAGATTTTTACTTCGTAAAAATCCCTTAGTTTTTCTTCGTTCATTTTTCTACTGCTGTATCCTTGGTGATGCTTGTTGATATTTACATGACGACATTCAATGTGGCCATTTAGGTCACCTATAATGAATATGGGGTACTTTCTTCCAATTTATTTGATGTCCTAATTTCATCCCTATCTCTCATTGCATTCAAAATTCTTATGCTCACCACAGCTCTTATGTTAATCTCCTTAGCTCTTCACCTTCTCTTTTGTTACTCAAAAGATGCCTACTTACTTCCTCTATGTAACATGTGCCTCTTCCTCACTAGGCCTGGTCATTTAAAAGTACCCATCTTCACCTACTGGACTTGTTTCTTTAAACTCACATTTCCTTGATGCAGTAGCGTTCAGGATACTATACATGTTTTTAGCATATATGTTTCCCTTATTCAGATGGTTATCTTTTCACCAGCCTTCTCTGTTTAACTGGGCTTTGGACCTCTTCCCTAACCATTCCACAGTCCAACACAGTACCAACTTTTCTCCATTCTTTAGTCCAATCCATCATCTTAAACATTTAGCATTCCTAGCCATGATGCTAAATCCCACATGCTTGTTCCTTTTACATAAAAGTTTATCTAATTTTAACACTTGATTCATTAATACCTGGTTTTATGGTTTATATTTTACCATTAAAATAAATTAACATAGTTAGATCCTGCATGTTCATTCATTTCAGTACTCCCCTCCCTACCAGTATACCCTCAGACTGTGGTTTTTGTGTCACTAGTCCTGATAGCCTTAACAGAGGTTCTTGGTTTTCTTCTGATCAATATACAGAGAACGCTGTCATCCTATTCCTCCTTAAGGCTTTTTTGATATTACGTGCTCATTAGAAAATTGTTTCTCAAAGGTAACAGAAATGTGTTATCTCAAAGACTTGAATGCTCTCTTCCATACATAGGCTTCTGATACATTTCCGTCAATGAAAAAGTCATATTTTTGAGAACTTTGGCATCGCTTGTGACCCTATCTGTTAAATAGTATATTATACATAGTTCAGAGTTCATCCGTACTACTTTCCCACAGCATACATATACAGTAGTCAATTTCCACACTGTACTTGCAGTCTTTGGGGTGTATGTATGATAGCAGCCACCTGTATGTATTATTACAACTAACTTAGAATACGGCAGCGTAAGGGGACCCCCTGTTAGGGAAGTAGGTAAGGACACGGCTTGTAGGTTAGGTTAGGGGGGAAAATTTAGGTTAGTCGATGTCCATCTTTAATCCACACAGAAGGAACTGGCCGCTGACATACAAAGGCTCCCAATCTTTATACAGTCATGCCTTAAGTGGGGTTTACACGGTCGAACAGTTTGTCGAACCCCATTGTTGCACATGCTTGTCAAATGGCTCGTAGAGGTGGTCAGAGCCACAAATGCATAAGGTTTGTGGACAATAAAGCCCTGCCCACAAAAGGCAGGCGAGAACAGGCTTTCCTTGAACCGTTTGACTAACGTCTACAACCAAATACACCATTCACACGTTCGAACATCACTCCAAACACTTGTCGACGAAGCGTTCGACCGTGTAAACCCGCCTTTATAAACGACTAGAAAATGTGACGAAAATTCTCGCATTTTTTATGCACGAGAGAGGAAATGGCCGCTGATATACAAAGGCTCCCAGTCTTTACTTCCTCTCCTAGGCACTAACAGGTTTTAATTAGTCTCTCTAATCCAGGGTTCCAGTTTTAATACCTTTTCTATAAGAAGATACTGCCAACCTGCTAACACTAAGTAGTTTATACAGTGTATAGTAGCTCAAAGGTATCTTCATATCTATACTCTTATGTAGCTAAGTTTATCGCACTGTTGAGCAGCTCAGGACTGAACTTGTACAGACTTGAACACTTATTTCAAATTTATCTGATACGTTTGTCATTGATTTCACTCTAGCTCTTGTGTTATAATGCAGAATCTTCACTAACTCGATGTGTTGCCCTGACCAACCTCTTGTTGTCATATCTAGGTAATGTCAGGATGCCAGAAAACTTTCAATCAATCAATCAATCATATCTAGGTATTGTTACATGCCATTCAAAGTTATACAATTATGTTTCACAGTCTGCTTTTCCTTCCTTTAAGGTACTGTTCTTTTGCAGTAGAGTACTGTAGTTATACCATAAAGACTGTTTTTAATACCTTTTGGAAGTAAATAAATAGATAGATGCCAGTTTTTTTCAAAATAGCCTCGGCCATTTCTCAAACTGCTGCTGCAGTTAACTCGAGCATTAATATTTCTTTTATTCATTCATAATTTACTGTATCTCCCCTTCTTTTATGCTGTCTATAAATTTCTGGTTTTGGTCTGAATTAGCTTTTTTATGACTTACTTTTAGTAAATAATTAGTTTTGGGAGCCTTTTTAGCTTCCTGAAATGTTGTATTACATTCTGCCAGTTTCTTTATCATACAGTATCAAGGTAGTTTCCTTATTCAGTTGGTTTAAAAACAACTCCCCTTATTGTTCCAATGTCTTTCTTTTTCTTCATCCTTTATATACTTTTTATCTTCAACTTTTAGATCTCTAACCGTATTGCTTTTTTGAATAATTCCAGTTTTGTTTTGTTGTGTTGAGATCCCTCCTAAATTGTCTTCTTTTGTTTTTTAAGTTCTTGATATCTTGATGGTCCCTCCATAGCAATAGTTTCTGGATTAACTGATTGAGTAAGTGCAAAGTGTTGGGACTCAACTTTATTCTGGTTTCTACAGCAGAATGTTTTCAATGTTTCCTCTCAAAGTCATCGTATTCAAATACAGCACTCTACAATGTTGAATAAACTTTCTTTTTTTCCACTTTATTGTCATATAAAGCACACCTCATAGCTTCCTTTTTTATTCTATATTTGCCTTTCAATTTTTGCATATTTAGTCCAACCATTTCCTTTATTGCATTTATTGTTATTGTCTAACTCTACCTGATTCTTATTTTGATCTTGTTAGTCACTTTGTATGGCAGAGTCCCACCCCACTCGCATCTCTTCTCACCACATCCATCCATCTGATCTGCAGATGCCCCACACTCCTACTCCCCATTACTTTCATGTTCTTAGCTTTGTTTATTGTTTCCACCTCCTCTCCTCTCTTCTTATTACATGGGCTTAGTATCTCAAAAGAGCTTCCTTAGTCGTATCTTTTATGTTACATATAACACACATTCTTATATCTTAACTCTCCTTCCTTTCCAGTAGTGACATTTTAATAATCCATCTCGCCATCCTCATCTCGATTCCTTTCAACAGTCCCTCTTCTCTTTTCCTAAGTGCCCAAGTTTCTTACTTAGCAAGGAACTGGAAGAAAAAGTATTAGGAGGTAGTAAGAAAACGTTATCAACGTGATAATAAAGCCTGATGATTGTCTTGTAGATCTTCAGTTTAAGTCTTAAAGACATTTTCCTTTCTAAAAAAAACTTGATTACTTCTCTCCATATTCACCATGCTTCTTTCTCTGTGACTCACTGCTTTCTCAGTATTATCCTCCATTTGTTAATATTGATCCAATGTAGTTTAAACTCGTTGTTCTGTTATATCACTGTACCATCTTCCCCTTTGATTGTTTACTTTTTCTTATACTTCTCATCTACTAATTATCTCTGTCTTTCTGATGTTCACCTTCATTCTTTTCCTTCCTAGAGTTCCTTTTCATGCTAAAAATCTTTTATGTAGGTCATGTATGTCTATCAACACACTCAACCTTCCTTTTACTGCTTTTTCTGGTATCTTAAATACAGTTTCCAAAAGCTTAAATCTTTTGTAGTTCCCACAGTTGTTTTTTGTTCATACAATTTAATCATCCAATTCTCTTCCTAGTCACTTGGTATTTCCTCTACATCCCAAGTCTTTTCCAATAGTGTGTGCACCCACTCAACTTAGTCAGCTTTGTAATATTCATACTCTTTTACTACTTGTAACTCAATATTATTTACTCAATGTTACCCTTATACTCCTGACTTCTGTGAGTTTTTAGCAAAGGTAAACATTCCTTTCAGCTTCCATTATATCTGATGTGATGACGTTAATCACAAAGTCAAAGATGTAGGGACCAAAAGCTAATCCTTAGTGTAGAACAACTCTCATCCTTAAAATTTCTGTACTTTTTGATCATATAACCTCCACCACTGTATCTTTAGCCATGTTATCTTTCCCACTTCTTAACTAGTCTGCTCTTAAAGCCTAACAACAATAAGCTGTATTGCATACTAACACTTTTGCCCTTTTTTGTCTTGAAATTTATCACTTCTGTTAGACGGCACCTTCACAACAGTATGTGTTGTTAATTGCCGTAGAAAAGACCATTGCATTTCTTTGTTCATTTTTCTACTGCTGTGTCCTTGGTAATGCTCTTTGATATTTACATGATGACATTCAATGTGGCCATTTAGGTCACCTATAATGAATATAAGGTACTTTCTTCCAATTTATTTGATTCATTCCTATCTCTGATTGCATTCAAAATACTTAATGCTCCTCACAGCTTTTATGTTAGTCTCCTTAGCCTGGTCTCCTCTTCATCTTCTCTCTTGTACTCAAAAGATGCCTACTTACTTCCTCTATGTAACATGTGCCTCTTCCTCACTTAGCCTGGTCATTTAAAAGTCCCCATCTTCACCTACTGGACTTGTTTCTTTAAACTCACATTTCCTTGACGTGGTAACGTTCAGGATACTATACATGTTTTTAGCATATATGTTTCCCTTATTCAGATGGTTAGCTTTTCACCAGCCCTCTCCATTTAACTGTGCTTTGGACCTCTTCCCTAACCATTCCACAGTCCAACACAGTACCAACTTCTCTCCATTCTCTATTCCAATCCATCATTTTAAACATTTAGCATTCCTATCCATGATACTAAATCCCACATGGTTGTTCCTTTTACATAAAAGTTTATCTAATTTTAACACTTAATTCATTAATACTTGGTTTTATGGTTTATATTTTACCATTAAAATCAATTAACATAGTTAGATTCTGCATGTTCGTTCATTTCAGTACTCCCCTCCCTAGCAGTATACCCTCAGACTAAAAGTAGTTTATCCGGTATATAGTAGCTCCAAGGTATCTTCATTTTCTGTACTCTTATGTAGCTTAGTTTATCACATTGATTAGTGGCTCAGGTGTGAACTTATCCAGACTTGAACACTTATTCCAAATTCTTCTGATACACTTATTTTTTTCACTATCTCTTGTGTTATGATGCAGTAACTTCACTAGCTCAAAACAAATGTTTCACAGTTCTTACAAGGTATTGTACTTTTGCGGAAAAGTGCTGTAGTTACTTCGTCAAGACTCTTTTTAATATCTCTCGGAGGTAGTGAAATAGATAGATGCCAGTTTTTCAAAATATCCTCAGCCATTTCTCAAACTGCTGCTGCTAATATATCTACAGTTAACACAAGCATTCTTATTTCTTTAATTCATTCACAATTTACTGTATCTCCCCTTCTTTTATGTCATCTACAAATTGCTTGTTCTGGTTTTAATCAGGTTTTTATTACCTACTTTTAATAAATATTTTTTTGGGGGGAAGCCCATTTATTTTTTTTGGGGGGCAGCCCTTTTAGCCTCCTGAAATGTTTTATATTCTGCCAGTTTCGTTATCATACAGTATCAAGTTATTTTCTTCATTCAGATGTTTTAAAAGCAACTTTTATTGTTAAAATGTCTTTCATTTCTTCATCCTTTATATACTTTTTTATCTTCAACTTTTAGATCTCTTTAACCACATTGCTTTTTTGAATAATTACACTTTTGTTTGTTGTGTTGAGATCCCTCCTAAATTGTCTTCTTTACTTTTCTAAGTTCTTGATATCTTGATGGTCTCTCCATAGCAATAGTTTCTGGATTAACTGATTGAGTAAGTGCAAAGTGTTGGGACTCAACTTTATTCTGGTTTCTACAGCAGAATGTTTTCAATGTTTCCTCTCAAAGTCATCGTATTCAAATACTGTACTCTATAGTACTGTACAAGCTTTCTTTCTCCACTATTTATTGTCATATAAAGCACACCCAATAGCTTTTTTTTTATTTCATATATGCCTTTTAATTTCAGCATATTCATTCCAACCTTCACCATTGTTATTATCTCATATATTGAATTTAGTTAATTAAGAAGTCTCCCTCTCATCCCCTCCAGGGAATCATGGCATAGTCATTTTTATAATACACACACAAACCAACAGCCTCAAGAAGTTTACAGGAATGAGGTTTCAAACTCTGAAAGTATCATATAAGATTAGCCTTGCTTCAACTTTCCTTATGCATGAAATTCTTAAGGGTGTTTGACATCCCTTTACAGCAATACCACCTTGGCAGACTCCCTTTATTTCAGACATTAGATAACCCTACATATATTTCCATTTCTAGATAGTACCTTGTTCATATAACGAAACAGATCTAAGCTGCCAGTCTATTACTCTGTTACTACTTGTTTCACTTTTTTCCTACTCAAATGTCTGACTTGATTATTTTCTTGCTTCTTAGAATAGATACTCCTGACTTCTTTGGAATTGTGGCAAAGGTGGACTCTCCTTTGTCTCCCTTTTATCTGACATGGTACCGTTAGTTACAAAATAAAGGCTGTAAGAAATAACAGCTAATCCCTAGTATAGACAAATTCTTTACCTAAACTTTTTTATGCTTCTGCTTGCGATTGTTATTTGTTGTGGGTGCCTCTGTTTACATATAATATACCAATCTTTAGCATCATTTTCAGAAACTCCCTTCTCTCATATATCATGATAGTTCTTGCCTTGGTACCAAGTTATATAGGCCTTTCTGTTTTTCTCTATATTTTTCCATTTTCAAATCACGAATAGTCCTTAGTCATTTCTGCTTTTCTCTGTATTCCATTTCATGTCCTAATGCATAAATTGTATCTTCTGTACCCTTATAGCAGTTTCCTTATTCTGTCTTCGGTAATTATTTCATAAATCTTCATTGTGTAGGATATCGATTCTACCTCACTAATTAGAGCAGTCATGTGAATCGCATTTTTTGGGAACCAGTCGTCTATTCCTCCAGTGGTATTCTCTCTTGGTGATAGATGTTACACATCAATCCCTTCACTCTCCAAATACTCTCCACACCTCAACTGCTGTACCTTCAGTTCATGCTACCTTTCTCTCCTTTACACTTTATCCTATTCTCTCCAAATCTCATTTCTGTTTATATATCTAACTTGTCCTACTTGTCCGTTATTCTTTTAGGGTTCTCTTCATTGACTAACTTCCAACGATTATCCCTTCCATCTCATTCTAATATTCTGCTCCTTTATCTCTTTGATGTACACCTAATTTTTAAGTTTCTTCATGGGAGTGTTTACTCTCTTGTGTATAATCTTTTGATCATTTTAGCTTTCAACTCAAGCATTCTTATTTCTTTTATTCATTCATAATTGAGTGTATCTCCCCTTCTTTTATGCCATCTACAAATTTCTTGTTCTGGTCTTAATCAGCTTTTTCATGACCTACTTGTAGTAAATATTTAGTTTTGGCAGCCCTTTTAGCCTCCTGAAATATTGTATTATATTCTACATTTCTCTATCATACAGTATCAAGTTGTTTTCTTTATTCCGATGTTTTAGAAATAACTCCCTTTATTCTTCCAGTGTCCTTTTTTTATCCCTTTTATACTTTTTATCTTCACAACTCTTTGATCTGTATAACCGCATTGCTTTTTTGAATAATTACTCTTTTCTTTGTTGTGTTGAGATCCCTCCTAAATTGTTTTCTTTTCTTTTCTAAGTTCTTGATTTCTTGATGTTCCCTCCATAGCAATAGTTCCTGGATTAACTGAATTAGTAAGTGCAAAGTGTTGGGACTCGACTTTATTTTGGTTTCTATAGCAGAATATTTTTAATGTTTCCACTCAGTCATTGTATTCAAATACTGTACTCTACAGTATTGTACAAGCTTTCTTTCTCCACTATTTATTGTCATATAAAGCACACCCCATAGCTCCCCCCTTTTTTTTTATTTGATATATGCCTTTTAATTTCAGTATATTTATTCAAACCTTCACCATTTTTATTATCCCATATATTGAATTTAGTTAATTAAGAAGTCTCCCTCTCATCCCCTCCAGGGAATCATGGCATAGTCATTTTTATAATACACACATAAACCAACAGCCTCAAGAAGTTTACAGGAATGAGGTTTCAAACTCTTAAGTACCGGATAAGATTAGCCTTACTTCAACCTTCCTTTTGCATGAAATTCTTAGGGGCGTATGACATCCCTTTACAGCAATGCCACCCTGGCAGACTCCCTTTATTACAGACGTTAGATAACCCTACATATATTTCCATTTCTAGATAGTACCTTGTTCATATAACGAAACAGATCTAAGCTGCCAGTCTATTACTCTGTTACTCCTTGTTTCACTTTTTTCCTACTCAAATGTCTGACTTGATTATTTTCTTGCTTCTTAGAATAGATACTCCTGACTTCTTTGGAATTGTGGCAAAGGTGGACTCTCCTTTGTCTCCCTTTTATCTGACATGGTACCGTTAGTTACAAAATAAAGGCTGTAAGAAATAACAGCTAATCCCTAGTATAGACAAACTCTTTACCTAAACTTTTTTATGCTTCTGCTTGCGATTGTTATTTGTTGTGGGTGCCTCTGTTTACATATAATATACCAATCTCAGCATCATTTTCAGAAACTCCCTTCTCTCATATATCATGATAGTTCTTGCCTTGGTACCAAGTTATATAGGCCTTTCTGTTTTTCTCTATATTTTTCCATTTTCAAATCACGAATAGTCCTTAGTCATTTCTGCTTTTCTCTGTATTCCATTTCATGTCCTAATGCATAAATTGTATCTTCTGTACCCTTATAGCAGTTTCCTTATTCTGTCTTCGGTAATTATTTCATAAATCTTCATTGTGTAGGATATCGATTCTACCTCACTAATTAGAGCAGTCATGTGAATCGCATTTTTTGGGAACCAGTCGTCTATTCCTCCAGTGGTATTCTCTCTTGGTGATAGATGTTACACATCAATCCCTTCACTCTCCAAATACTCTCCACACCTCAACTGCTGTACCTTCAGTTCATGCTACATTTCTCTCCTTTACACTTTATCCTATTCTCTCCAAATCTCATTTCTGTTTATATATCTAACTTGTCCTACTTGTCCGTTATTCTTTTAGGGTTCTCTTCATTGACTAACTTCCAACGATTATCCCTTCCATCTCATTCTAATATTCTGCACCTTTATCTCTTTGATGTACACCTAATTTTTAAGTTTCTTCATGGGAGTGTTTACTCTCTTGTGTATAATCTTTTGATCATTTTAGCTTTCAACTCAAGCATTCTTATTTCTTTTATTCATTCATAATTGAGTGTATCTCCCCTTCTTTTATGCCATCTACAAATTTCTTGTTCTGGTCTTAATCAGCTTTTTCATGACCTACTTGTAGTAAATATTTAGTTTTGGCAGCCCTTTTAGCCTCCTGAAATATTGTATTATATTCTGCATTTCTCTATCATACAGTATCAAGTTGTTTTCTTTATTCCGATGTTTTAGAAATAACTCCCTTTATTCTTCCAGTGTCCTTTTTTTATCCCTTTTATACTTTTTATCTTCACAACTCTTTGATCTGTATAACCGCATTGCTTTTTTGAATAATTACTCTTTTCTTTGTTGTGTTGAGATCCCTCCTAAATTGTTTTCTTTTCTTTTCTAAGTTCTTGATTTCTTGATGTTCCCTCCATAGCAATAGTTCCTGGATTAACTGAATTAGTAAGTGCAAAGTGTTGGGACTCGACTTTATTTTGGTTTCTATAGCAGAATATTTTTAATGTTTCCACTCAGTCATTGTATTCAAATACTGTACTCTACAGTACTGTACAAGCTTTCTTTCTCCACTATTTATTGTCATATAAAGCACACCCCATAGCTCCCCCCTTTTTTTTTATTTGATATATGCCTTTTAATTTCAGTATATTTATTCAAACCTTCACCATTTTTATTATCCCATATATTGAATTTAGTTAATTAAGAAGTCTCCCTCGCATCCCCTCCAGGGAATCATGGCATAATCATTTTTATAATACACACATAAACCAACAGCCTCAAGAAGTTTACAGGAATGAGGTTTCAAACTCTAAGTACCGGATAAGATTAGCCTTACTTCAACCTTCCTTTTGCATGAAATTCTTAGGGGCGTATGACATCCCTTTACAGCAATGCCACCCTGGCAGACTCCCTTTATTACACACATTAGATAACCCCACATTTATTTCCATTTTTAGATAGTACCTAGTTCATATAACCAAACAAATCTGAGCTGCCAGTCTATTACTCTGTTACTACTTGTTTCACTTTTTTTTCTACTCAAATGTTTGACTTGGTTATTTTCTTGTTTCCTTGAATTGATACTCCTGACTCCTTTGGAATTGTGGCAAAGGTGGACTCTGCTTTGTCTCCCTTTTATCTGTCATGATAACGTTACAAGATCAAAGCTGTAGGGAATACCAGCTAATCCCTAGTGTAGACAAACTTAATCCTTGAACTTTTTTATTCTTCTGCTAGAGGTTCTTATTCGAGTGGCTGCCTCTGCATACATATCCTGTACCAATCTTTAGCATCATTTTCAGAAACTCCCTCCTCTCTTATATATCATGATAGTTCTTGCCTTGGTACCAAGTTATATAGGCCTCTTTGTTTTTCTCTAATTTTTTAAAATTTCAAATCATGAATATTCCTTAGTCTTTTCTCCTTTTCTCTGTATTCCATTTCCTGTCTTTATGCATAAATTTTATCTTCAGTACCCTTATTGCAGTTTCCTTATTCTATCTTTGATAATTATTTCATAAATCCTCATTATGTAGAATATCAATTCTACCTCACTAATTAGAGCAGTCGTGTGAATCGCATTTCTTGGGGGGATCAGTCTTCTATTCCTCCAGAGGTATTCTCTCTTGGTGATAGATGTTACACATCAATCCCTTCACTCTCCGAATATTCCCCACACCTCAACTGCTGTACCATCAGTTCGTGCTACCTGTCTCTCCTTTACACATGATCCTATTCTCTCCAAATCTCATTTCTGTTTATATATCTAACGTCCTACTTGTCTGTTATTCTTTTAGGGTTCTCTTCATTGAATAACGTCCAACAATTATCCCTTCCATGCCATTCTTATATTCTGTTCATTTTGACAAGTTCTTCTGTTCTTTATCCGTTTGATGTTCGTCCAATTTTAAGTTTCTTTATGATTGTGTTTTTACTATTGTGTATAATCTATTGATCTTTCTATCTTTTTATACAACTCATATACCACTTAACTTTGCCCTTGCCACAACCTTTTTTTTTTCCTTTTGTACTTTTCGAAGCCAATCTATTTTTCTCTTGATTTATTCCTATCATAATACTCACTCTTACTTTTTTCTTATTTATCTTTTCCTGTATATTATAGTTCCATCATCAGTTTTACATAGCATTGGGTGGTCCTCTACCAAACATCTCCCAAAAATCCCTTTTTGGTTCTAAGAATCGTCATCATATTTCTATCTACCGTGTATCCATGTCTTCTGCTAATCCAGTGTTATAACAAACCCATTCCTTCAATTTCTTATCTCTTGATCTCATAACCTCTCCCTCTTTATCTTTGGCTATCTTATCTTTTCTACTTTCTCAACTAGTCTTATCAAAATGTCTGACACCATTAAGCTGTGTTACATACTAACACTTACAACTTTTTTGTTTTGCAATCTTTCACTAGTTGATTCTCTTTCACCACAGAAATTATTATTGATTGTTTTATCAAAGGCCACTGCAAATATACCAAGAGTTCTCCTCCTTCATTCATTTCTTCATTCATTTCTGTCTTGTCTCCTTGGTGAAGCATGGAAATGTTGGAGGTTCAGGAAACATGAATGGAGTTGGGTTGATTCAGGTAAACAAGAGTATAAATTCTCTTGCTTGAGGGTACACTTGGGTACACTATTCTATCTAATTTCTCTTTTTCTTGTTTTATTAAAGTTTTTATAGTTTACAAAGGAGATATTTATTTTAATTTTGTTACTGTTCTTAAAATATAGTTTCCTTGTTTCCTTTCCTCACTGGGCTATTTTCTCTGTTGGGGATCCTGGGCTTATAGCATCCTCCTTTTCCAACTAGGGTTGTACTTTAGCAAGTAGTAATGATAATAATTGGTTAAACCCACAAGTTTGGAAGAACGTGTAATGAATAAATGGAAATTATTTCTGAGAAGAAATGGGTGTTTGGGTAGATATGATGATGTGCTTGAGTCAAAAGTAGAATTAAATGAGGTGAAAATACATCTATAGATAATGGATGTGGTGTAGATATAACATACAATAATTCTCATAATTCTACATTATTATTATTATTATTATTACTATCCAAGCTACAACCCTAATTGGAAAAGCAAGATGCTATAAGCCCAGGGGCTCCAATAGGGAAAAATAGCCCAGTGAGGAAAGGAAATAAGGAAATAAATAACTGAAGAGAACAAATTAACAATAAATCATTCTAAAAAAAGTAATGTCAAAAGAGATATATCATATATAAACTATTAACAACGTCAACAACAAAAATGTCATATATAAACTATAAAAAGACTCATGTCCGTCTGGTCAACAAAAAAGCATTTGCTCCAACTTTGAACTTTTGAAGTTCTACTGATTCAACAACCCGATTAGGAAGATCATTCCACAACTTGGTAACAGCTGGAATAAAACTTCTAGAGTACTGCTTAGTATTGAGTCTTATGATGGAGAAGGCCTGGCTATTAGAATTAACTGCCTGCCTAGTATTACGAACAGGATAGAATTGTCCAGGGAGATCTGAATGTAAAGGATGGTCAGAGTTATGAAAAATCTTATGCAACATGCATAATGAACTAATTGATCGACGGTGCCAGAGATTAATATCTAGATCAGGAATAAGAAATTTAATAGACCGTAAGTTTCTGTCCAACAAATTAAGATGAGAATCAGCAGCTGAAGACCAGACAGGAGAACAATACTCAAAACAAGGTAGAATAAAAGAATTAAAACACTTCTTCAGAATAGATTGATCACCGAATATCTTAAAAGACTTTCTCAATAAGCCAATTTTTTGTGCAATTGAAGAAGACACAGACCTTATATGTTTCTCAAAAGTAAATTTGCTGTCAAGAATCACGCCTAAAATTTTGAAAGAGTCATACAAATTTAAAGAAACATTATCAATACTGAGATCCGGATGTTGAGGAGCCACCGTCCTTGACCTACTTACAATCATACTTTGAGTTTTGTTAGGATTCAACTCATCTCATCTGTATTCTTAAATTTCATTATTTTGTTTCCTTGTATTGGTCAGGTTTGAATGTTTTGCATTTGAAATATTTCCAAGTGTTCATTTTAATCTTTTTGGGATATATATAGTATTGTCTAGTAGTTTCTTAGTCCCTCTGATTTCCAATTTCAGTATTTTATTTCTTCAGGTGGTTGTCGAATGTTAGGTTTTCTTAGATTAGAGGGGTTAGGTTTGGTTAGGTTAGGTTAGGCTAGCATTTCTTTAGTTTTTTCAATGTCTTATTCTGTTAATATTTCTTTTTCATTTTCTTCTTTCAAATACTTGGCCAGTACAAATTAGCATGATACAGACAATGAAAAGCAACCCACATTTCATATATAGTCCCTATAAGGTATTGCAGAAGACCTTCCATTCAGTTTAATTTCACCTTTCTAAACTTCACATGACATTTATCCAGAATTTTTTGTTCACACACTTCCGTCTTCTCACTTGAATTTCTGATTCAATAGTATTTCGTTTCATATATTTTTTTATCATCGCACACACATTTTGCTTATTCGTATCCTTCATCTTTTGTTATCTGTTAAACTTGCTGCTGAAGATTATTGTGTCATTTCAGTCATTCTATACTCCATATTTGTCCTCCAGTGCATAAACACGCTTATTCCTTACATTCTGCTGCGATGATATAGATGTCTGCTTTCATTTCATTCAAAATCAGCTGCTTATTTTCCCACTATTTGCATTTGCTCTGTAGTATTTTTTCCAGGGGAGATTTCTTCTTTTATCAGGTGGTTCTTTTCATTTATGCAAGTCACTATGCTTCTACTACTACTGCATTCAAAGTCCTATTCTAGCAGGTAACTTAAAGTTATTTGATAAAACTCTCTCTACAATATAAGATGCTTTTTAATTTATCTCATTTTACTAACAATCAACCTTCCATTTTGAATATCATCTTTCAGAATTTGCTCTTCTACTTTATTTGTATATTCTTGACTTTTTGCCTCCATATTTCTGTACCATTCAATATCTATCTCAGTTTTAGTCATGAGCACCACTTAAAAGAGTTACGCAAAGTTGCATTATAAACTTTCCACTACACAAATCCCACCCCCCTCTCAATTGTGCATATCTACAATATTATGTACCATAACAAATTAATCAAAGATGACTTCCGAACTCCCGTGAGTTAATGTAAAAGTGATGTCGTGAATTGTCACAATAAGACGCATACATTAAACCACCTCACTTTAAACTGTTCTCTACCTCCAACAGATCATCATTTTGTGTAGCTTCTGCATGCATATCCTGTTACACTTGAAACATTTTTCAGAAAGAATCTATTCTTTCATACTTCTCCATACTTTTTACCTTGATACCCAGTCATGTGTTTTTTCCTAATCATTGAATATTCTCTTTGTTGGAGGATATTGCTGACTCTAGACATAATTTTAATGTCTTTTCAACCTCCCTTTCTCCTCTAACTGCATTCAATGTTCTGTCTAATACTCTACATTTTTTTTTTTCAAATACACTTCATTCTAAATCTTAGGTTAGATTAAAGTAACGGTAATATCTAAACAAGACTGTGGTAACTTCTGCCTTCATAATTTCCATGTTTCTTGCCGTGTTACTTTGTGTATTTCTTTCTCAATTCTACAAATATGTTGTATCGTCTTCTCCTCTTATTTATGTACCTTTCTTCTTAGTTCATTTTATAGAAAGACTTTTCGTTGCTTTTTGTATGAAGTACAGGGACCAAAATAAAACAAACACGTACACTACAGTACTATTTTT
Source organism: Palaemon carinicauda (assembly GCF_036898095.1). Classification (NCBI taxonomy): domain Eukaryota; kingdom Metazoa; phylum Arthropoda; class Malacostraca; order Decapoda; family Palaemonidae; genus Palaemon; species Palaemon carinicauda. The sequence goes on along the minus strand of NW_027172149.1, from coordinate 171,758 downwards.
ATCAATTGAAGTATGCATATGCACTTGCCGAGTAGTTTTTGTTAAATCAATATTCAACAGACACTACACTAAACCACATATTTAGCAAGTGTAGCCCCTATTTGATACAATATAAAGCCATTTTCTTCAGTCTTATTTCTTTTTTTTTATTCTGAACTGTAAATGACATTCTTTCAGAATTTATTTTCCCACTTCTGTTGTCTCGCCCAAGTATGTTCAGTTTACGGTTTGCTACCATCCCCTACTCTCTTGAGTACCTCCTGTAATATTCTTCCAAAAAGTTAACAATAACATTCACTTGGTGATTATACTGTTATAGTCATCCATATATCCTTATAGGGCTTGAACATTGAGACTTGTTCTTTGTACTTACTCCCTTCATTCTTTGCTTTCACATCCACTTGAAATTCATAATCCTACACAATCTCTTGACGCATTGTCCTCTCTGAGGCATTAATTTGCTAATCTTGATTTCCTGGGATGCCTGTTAGAAACTTCTTATGCTTGTTCCTTTTACATAAAAGTTTATCTAATGTTGACACTTGATTCATTAATACCTTGTGTTATGCCTCATATTTTATGAGTAAAATCAATTAACATTTGTTAGATCCTGCAAATTCATTCATTTCAGTACTCCTCTTCTTACCATTATACCCTCAGGCTTTGATCTTTCTGTCACTATTCCTGATAACCTTAACAAAGGTTCTTGGTTTTCTTCTGAGCAATATACTGAGGACACTTTCATCCTTTTCCTCCTTCAGGTTTTTTTTTTATGCTCAGTGCTCATTAGAATATTGTTTCTCAAAGATAACAGAAATGTCTCAAAGACTTAACCCTCTCTTCCGTAAATGGTCACCTAATTCAGTTCTGTCAAGGAAAATCTTGTGCTCCATATATATTTGTGTGAACTTTGGCATTGCTTGTGACCCTATCTGTTAAACAGTATACTGTACATAGTTCAGAGTTCATCCATACTCACAGCATACATATACAGTAGTCAATTTCCACACTATACTTGTAGTGTTTACTTCCTCTCCTAGGCACTAAAAGGTTTTAATTAGTCTTGCTAGGTTTTAGACGTCTCTCCAATCTATGGTTCCAATTTAAAATCTTTTTTTATAAGAGGATACCGCCAACCTGGTAACACTAAGTAGTTTATACACTATATAGTAGCTCCGAGGTATCTTCTTTTCTGTACTCTTGTGTAGCTAAGTTTATCACATTGTTAGCGACTGAAGGCTAAACTTATATAGACTTTATACACTTATTTCAAATTCGTCTGATACACTTGACATTGTTTTCACTCTAGCTTTTGTGTTATGATGCAGTAACTTCACTAGCTCAATGTGTTGGCCTGACCAACCTCTTGACTTCATATCTAGGTATTGTCACCTGCCATACAAAGTTATACAATTATGTTTCAGTCTGCTTTTTCTTCCTTCAAGGTACTGTACTTTTCCAGTAGAGTACTGTAGTTACTTCATCAAGACTGTGTTTAATACCTCTTGGAAGTAGCTAAATAGATAGATGCCAGTTTTTCAACGTATCCGCAGTCATTTCTCAAACTGCTGCTGCTAATGTATTCACAATTAACTCGAGCATTCTTATTTCTTTGATTATTTCATATGGGACTGTATCTCCCCTTCTTTTATGCTGTTAACATAATCCTTATCCTGCTCCTCTGGTGTCTATAATTTTTTGTTCTGGTTTCAGTCGTCTTTTTGATGACTTACTTTTAGTAAATGTTTGTTTTGGCATGATTCAGTCACAAGTTCTCCTTATTAGGTGGTCGTCTACCAAATATCTCAACTTTTGTCTTTGCAATTTTTCCCTTCATTCATTTCTCTCGTATTGTGTCCTCATTGAATCCGGATATTTTAATTGATACTGTACATCCAGTGCGCCGATTTAGTTCAACTCCAGTGACAGTAATCATTAATCTAATTCTTTTGAAAAAATATCGTCCATATCTCTCCACTTTTATTTTCCTAATTTAGGTTTTTTTGGCAATATTCTTTTGGCAATATTCTTTTGTTTCATAAATTCTCACTTGTGGATTTCTCTTCTCATTTTGTTAATGTGTTATTAACTTGACTCGACTATTTCATATACATGTCCTTTATGCTAACTTGTTCTGCACCATTTCCAATATTACTTAATTTTCAGTTCCTCTTCCTTAGCAATTTCCTGTTTGTTGATATTCTATTCTATTTCTCCTTATATTTTACTAGAGTCTTTGTATTGTAACTTGATTTGAGATTCTTTATGGTGTATATTGTAATTATTCCTTCTTCAACCTCTTCCTTTGTCTTGCAAAGTCTAATGCAGTACTGTACCAATTTCTTTATATTTCCTATCTCGCTTCATCTACGTAAATACCTACCCTTAATATTCATATTGCATATGTTACATAATATTCTACCTGCTTTTAAAATTAATTCTTTGACCATTTATGTTATGGTTCCTATTTTGCTACTGAAATTCACAAACTTATATACGATTTTGAAATTTATTTCAGAATTCTTTATAACTTTCTCTAATTACCACTACACTTTTCCATTTCATGTACTTGACATTTAGATTTAGCTTAAGGACTTATTTTATCTTTCCTATTTTCATCTCTAATGTTATTTTTCTTTCAATCTTATGTTTACATATGTTAACACCTTTGTTCTTCATTATCTATGCTTTTGAAACATTTAAATTTGAATAATCTATTCACCTCAGTTAATGTGTTGCAAATAATTTTCCTACTTGCTATTTGAAAAAACATTTTGCTTGCTGTATTTATTTCCACCATGTTTTTCTTCACTTTTTAGTCTATATTTACTTCCTATTCTTGTGTTGTTAGTTTGTTCTATAACCACATCAGTGGTGTATCTTCGCTTTGCTTCCAAAGGACCATTTTTGTATTTTTTAATAGTCTATCTATCTATATACCAAGGCACTTCCCCCAATTTTGGGGGGTAGCCGACACCAACAATGAAACAAAACAAAAAGGGGACCTCTACTCTCTATGTTCCTTCAGCCTAATCAGGGACCCAACCGAGTTCAGCTGGTACTGCTAGGGTGCCACAGCCCAACCTCCCACATTTCCACCACAGATGAAGCTTCATAATGCTGACTCCCCTACTGCTGCTACCTCCGCGGTCATCTAAGGCCCCGGAGGAAGCAGCAGGGCCTACTGGAACTGCGTCACAATCGCTCGCCATTCATTCCTATTTCTAGCACGCTCTCTTGCCTCTCTCACATCTATCCTCCTATCACCCAGAGCTTTCTTCACACCATCCATCCACCCAAACCTTGGCCTTCCTCTTGTACTTCTCCCATCAACTCTTGCATTCATCACCTTCTTTAGCAGACAACCATTTTCCATTCTCTCAACATGGCCAAACCACCTCAACACATTCATATCCACTCTAGCCGCTAACTCATTTCTTACACCCGTTCTCTCCCTCACCACTTCGTCCCTAACCCTATCTACTCGAGATACACCAGCCATACTCCTCAGACACTTCATCTCAAACACATTCAATTTCTGTCTCTCCATCACTTTCATTCCCCACGACTCCGATCCATACATCACAGTTGGTACAATCACTTTCTCATATAGAACTCTCTTTACATTCATGCCCAACCCTCTATTTTTTACTACTCCCTTAACTGCCCCCAACACTTTGCAACCTTCAGTCACTCTCTGACGTACATCTGCTTTCACTCCACCATTTGCTGCAACAATAGACCCCAAGTACTTAAACTGATCCACCTCCTCAAGTAACTCTCCATTCAACATGACATTCAACCTTGCACCACCTTCCCTTCTCGTACATCTCATAACCTTACTCTTACCCACATTAACTCTCAACTTCCTTCTCTCACACACCCTTCCAAATTCTGTCACTAGTCGGTCAAGCTTCTCTTCTGTTTCTGCTACCAGTACAGTATCATCCGCAAACAACAACTGATTTACCTCCCATTCATGGTCATTCTCGCCTACCAGTTTTAATCCTCGTCCAAGCACTCGAGCATTCGCCTCTCTCACCACTCCATCAACATACAAGTTAAACAACCACGGCGACATCACACATCCCTGTCTCAGCCCCACTCTCACCGGAAACCAATCACTCACTTCATTTCCTATTCTAACACATGCTTTACTACCTTTGTATAAACTTTTCACTGCTTGCAACAACCTTCCACCAACTCCATATAACCTCATCACATCCCACATTGCTTCCCTATCAACTCTATCATATGCTTTCTCCAGATCCATAAACGCAACATACACCTCCTTACCTTTTGCTAAATATTTCTCGCATATCTGCCTAACTGTAAAAATCTGATTCATACAACCCCTACCTCTTCTAAAACCACCCTGTACTTCCAAGATTGCATTCTCTGTTTTATCCTTAATCCTATTAATCAGTACTCTACCATACACTTTTCCAGCTACACTCAACAAACTAATACCTCTTGAATTACAACACTCATGCACATCTCCCTTACCCTTATATAGTGGTACAATACAAGCACAAACCCAATCTACTGGTACCATTGACAACACAAAACACATATTAAACAATCTCACCAACCATTCAAGTACAGTCACACCCCCTTCCTTCAACATCTCAGCTTTCACACCGTCCATACCAGATGCTTTTCCTACTCTCGTTTCATCTAGTGCTCTCCTCACTTCCTCTATTGTTATCTTTCTCTCATTCTCACCTTCTTTTATTGTGTATTATCCTTTCACTCTTTTATCCAAGATCACTATTCAAAAAAAAAATCTTTCTTCAGACACAATTTGTGGTACACTGGATTTTGCACGTGCACCTCACACTTATTTCCAGATTAGTAGGGGTGCTTTTCATGCTTTAAATTCGAGTTACTATGTCTTTGGTCCTGTAAACTAAGAGTTGTATCCTTTATTTGACAGATTAGATTTTCTGTTATTCTTTTGTTACTTGTAACTCTCAACATTCTTTTTGTTTCAACCTTTTTATCCAGGTTTGTTATACCTTCATTCTTAATATTGTATAATCTAGCCCTTCATTCTTTCAGTTCTTTTGATTTTCTATAGTACATTATCACTCGCCTCATAATACCCCATTTAATATACTTTTAGAACCTTGTGCAATGTTAGCTGTTTAGTGATTAATAGATAGGTTCCTTTAGTAAAGCTTGTTCAATATAAGCAGTTTCATAGGATGCTGGTTATGTGTATCATCAATGTGCTTACTCTACTATGTTTTTTCCAGTTGCTTATATCTGTTTCCTTCTGCCTTCTCACGTGGGATCTGTGTTGAATCATACCCTTTTATCTTCCACTTCCTCTTTCTGTCAGGACTTGAAGGCTTCTTATTTTCCGATATGTAGTTTACAAACACTTAACCTTGATACTCCTTGTGTGTCAGTTTTACATATTTTTCTTCATTTTTCTATCCAAGATCTGGCCATCTACCACCACTGAGTCATTCACCTCCCTCTTCTAAATTTTCTCCTTTTACAGCATACATTTCTGGTATAAAAAATTCTATTCTTGTACATTGTTCAGTGCTACCCTCTTCCCCTTTAATACTACATATCCAGAAAGCTACTCTTACAACTATTTTTTTTTTTACTTCTATTCAGTCACCACTAGTATCATTATATAAATAATCCATCCTCATATGGACCTATTCATTCCCCTTTTATAGTTTTTTACAAATACCTATATGATTTATTAATCCATGCTTCAGATAGGACACTTTATATACATATAGAAATCTGAAGGATATTTCTTCCAGCACTCTTGTGTAGTTTACTCCATTGCTATGCGAACAAAGAACGCTTGCCTACACTTTGATAGACCTGAACATATATCTCAAATAATTTATAGTTTTATCAATTGAAGTGTGCATATGCACTTGCTTAGTAGTCTTTGTTAAATCAATATTCAACAGTCACTACACTAAACCACATAATTAGCAAGTGTAGCCCCTATATGGTATAACATAAAGCCTTCTATCCAGTCTTATTTCTTCTATTTTGAACTCTACTTGACATTCTTTCAGAATTTATTTTCCCACTTCTGTTGTCACGCCCAATTATGTTCAGTTTATGGTTTGCTACCATCCCCTACTCTCTTAAGTACCTCCAGTATTATTCTTCCGAAAAGTTAACGATGACATTCACTGCGTGATTATACTGTTGGAGTCATCTGTACATCCTTATAGGCCTTGAAAATTGAGACTTGTTCTTTCTACTTACTCCCTTGATTCTTTGCATTCACATTCACTTGAAATTCATAATCCTACACAATCTCTGACACATTGTCCTTTTTGATGCAATAATTTGCAAATCTTGATTTCCTGGAATGGCTGCTAGAAACTTCTTAAGCAGGTTTCATATATATCATCCAGTAAATGCTTCTTGTCTAATCTCCATTCCATAAGCATTTGTTTTTACAGTTACATTATCTTTCTTGTTTTTTCAAATCCATTCGTTCTTGTGCTATCTATCATCTTACTTTGCTCAGTCACTCACAATAATTCATCTGTTTCTTTATTACGCAATAATACACAATTTCCTCTTCTTGATGCACCATCTCATGATTTTTCATCTTCCATGCACATTTCTTCATAGCTTCAGATTGTAGTCCATTTAATAGCAATATCTAATAATTCACTCTCAAGTCAACCCATTATTAGTTTGGGAAATACTTTTTCCACATTGATCATATGCAATCGGGATTTTTAAAGTCTTACCATTCAAGAACTTATATCTTTAACAGAGAGAAAGGAAAATTTTTTTATTTTATACAGTATTTCTTTTTGCAAGACTGTACTATTAGCTTTTTTTAAACCATTCTCTATTTACATTTTTGACATCCTCTCTACAATACTGTATATGCATAATCAGTATACCCCAAGGTCTTTGCTTTTTTTTATTCTATCATTTTCTTTTCCTTCTTTACCTGTGGCAATTTATCTAAACCAGTAATACGTTTTATTCACTCGCCCTTTCTGTTTCTCCATTTTTGTTTCCTTAGTTTTTGTCATAACATTATTTCACGCTTTTTCTATACATGCATTCCTAAGATCTTCCATTATTTTGACCACATTCTCACCTAGTGTTATGCTGATTCCACCAGAGCAATGTCATCAGCAAACAGCACACTCAGAGAGACCACCTCCCTTATATCTGATGTGACGACGTTAATCACGAGGTCAAAGATTTAGGGACTTGAAGATAATCCATAGTGTAGACCAACTCTCACCTTAAACTTTCCTGTACTTCTGCCAGAGTTGCTTGTTTGTTTGGCTGCCTCTGCATACATATCCTGTACCAGTTTTTAACTATTCAGAAACTCCAATGTGTCTCAAATTCCTTCATACTTCTTGCCTTGGTACTCATACGCTTTATAGCAGGTGTAGTCCTTTCTGTTTTTCTCTATATTCTGTTTTCTCTCTTAATGCATAAATTACATGTCGTATATCTACCAGGCATAAGCCTAGTTGAATCCATCCTTATTGCAGTTTTCTGTCTTAGACATCTGGCCTCACTTCACAAATATTTCTCTACCCAAACTGGTGTACCATCAGTTCCTGCTACCTTTCTCTCCTTTGCATTGTATCTCATGCTCTTTTCATCTCATCTCTACCTATATCTGAAACTTGTCTTGCTTGTGGGTAGCGATATTCTGTTATTCTTTTAGGGTTCTCTTCATTCAATAACTTCTCGACAGGTATTCTTAGCCTTTTGTTCTTGTACATTACCCACCCTTGGTATGTTTGAAGTATGTCAAGATTTTAGTTGCTTTATTTCTACATTCCTATCTTGTGTTAAAATCTTAGATGTTTCTGATTTTCCTTGACAAGTAGGTAGTAGATTGGCCAAGGCATCATCCACCCATTAAGATACTACCACTTGAGAGTTATTGGGTCCTTTAACTAGCCAGACAGTACTACATTGGACCCCTCGCTCTGGTTATAGTTCATTTCTCCTTTGCCTACACATACACAGAATAGACTAGCCTATTCTTTACACATTTTTCTCTTTACTTATACTCATGACAACCCTGAAATTACAAACAATTATTCTTCAGTGAAGAGGCTAACTACTGCACTGTAATTGTTCAGTGGCTACTTCCCTCTTGGTAAGGGTAGAAGAGACACTCTAGCTATGGTATGCAGTTCTTTTAGAGAAAGACACTCCAAAATAAAAGCTTTGTTATCTAGTCTTGGGTAGTGCCATAGCCTCTGTACCATGTTCTTCCACTGTCTTGGGTTAGAGTTCTCTTGCTTGAGGGTACATTTGGGCACACTATTCTATCTTATTTTCCCTCCCTATTGTTATTTTGAATTTTGAAGTTTTTATAGTTAATATGTGAATATTTGTTTTACTGTTATTGTTCTTAAACTTCTCTTGTAGTTTATTTTCTTATTTCCTTTCCTTAATAGGCTATTTTCACCTGTTGGAGCCCTTGGGTTTATAGCATCCTGCTTTTCCAACTAGGGTTGTAGCTTAGTAAGTAATAATAATTATGGTAATAAATTTTCCTCACCTTTATGCTGGTATGGTACTATCCAAGTAAAGTACTGTAGTTACTTCATTATTAAGACTTACCATGCAAGCTCTTGCAAGTAGCTGATTTGATACATTCTAGTTTTTCAAGGTGTCCTCAGCCATTTCTACAGCTGTTTCTAATACTTTATATAACTCGGGCAGTCTTATTTCTCTTATTTTTTTTACGCTACCGTATCTTTCTTTTTTATATTATTGTTACAGTATAATTTTCCCACTGTTCTGGAATCAACACATTTCTTCTTCTTTTGTCAGCTTTGTGATGACCCACATTAGTAAATCACTTGTTTTGGAAGCTCAACCAGACCCTTTATCATACAATATCGAGTTATCTTCTTTCAGATAATTTAAAAACAACCTCTTCAATTGTTCCAATGTCTCATTTCTTTCACTTTCTTCATATACAGTTCTTTATTGTTAGGTCTCCCTAGCCAAATTGCTTTTCCTGAGTATTTATGCTTCTCCTCCCCATGTTGAGATCCCTCCGAAATTGATTTCTTTCCTTTTCTATGTTCTTGATTTTCCTATGGCCCTCAATAGTGGTAGACCCTGGGGTAACTCCTTGAGTAAAAGTTAGTTCAGTACAGTACTTGACTGTAATCTAGTTCCTACAAGATTTTTTTTTTTTTTTTTGTGTTTACCCCTTGACATCGTCGTCTTTTCCACCATTACCCCTACATGAGTTCACACATCAATTCCTTCTATTGTCTACCACTTGAAGTCACTGTAATACATATACTCTTTCATTTTATTATTTCCTTCATTTCCACGATTTGATACTTCTGACAACTTTGCGTTTGCAGTGAACGTGAACCTTCCTTTCAGCTTCCCTTATAGCTGACGTGATGATGTTAATCAAAGGGACAAAGATGTAGGGACTAGAAGCTAATCCTTAATGCGCTGTCATACTAGCAAATATTCTGTGGACTTTTTCTGGGTATTATTATCAACTTTTCAATTAAGTCAATGTCATTCTGTCCTGTGGCTATCGTAGCATTTGTATTCATACCGTATTTCTTGTTGTCAAAATTTGTAAACAGACTGAATTATCGTTGATACAAGTATATATGCCTTTTTACAGTTGATATTAAAGGTTTCATGCTAAGTTAGCATCATGTCCTCTTTTCGTTCATCGATTAAAGACATGCTCACACATTTGAAATTTAGTATACAAAGTCTATAACAGTTCAAACTAGGGTTGGAATAGCTTACTTCTAGCCTATTCATAATCTTATTTACACAACCACAGTCTCCTTTATTTCTTCAACCAAAAACTGTTCCAATCTCTCTCTATTCCTTTTGATTATTTGAAATGCATAAACAATAAAGTCTGCTAGTGGTGGGTGGAATTTGATCACTGTCATTTTCAGAGTATGAGACGAAGACACCAGAAAGTGATCGTCAAAACAGAAATTAGATGAAAGTTTTGCTAGTGTGACTGCCTTTAGTGTAGACCAACTCTCACCTTAGACACTTTTCTACTTCTACCAAAGATTCTTATTTATGTGGCTGCCTCTGTAACATATCCTGTACCACTCTTTAGTATAGTTTTCAGAAACTCCCTTCTCACGTATACCTCTCATATCTTCATACTTCTTGCCTTGGTACCCAATCATACATTTTATAGCAAGTGTATTCATTTCTGTTTATATTTATTTTTCAATTTTATACCATGCATATTCCGTAGTTCTTTTTGTTTTTTCTGTATTCCATTTTCTGTTTTAATATAAAAATTTCATCATCTGTACTCTTAAAGGTTTAAAGGCTACTCCTTGTTAACTTTCTTCACTGGGCTATTCTCCTTGTTGGGGCCCCTGGGCTTATAGCATCTTGCTTTTTTAACTAAGGTTGTAGCTTAGGAAGTAGTAGTAGTAATAATAATAATTTCTTCAATAATGTTATACAGTATACAGTACTGTTGTCTATGATTGTATATTATTTGTTTATTGGAAAATATAATACATTTACTTTAGATTTGTGTTTTATTATGCGTACCAATGTTTTTTTATTAAACATGTTAGAAGAAAACTTGTGGAAAGAAAAAGAATCATATCCTTGGAAATGACTTCTGTGAAACTTGATGCAAGTACTTTTACTCAATCTGTTAAGCAAGAAATAATAGATATGTTAAATGAAAGGCATGAGAAATACTCATTGGGGTGAAAAATTTAAAGTTTGAAAATATGTTTTTAAATGGAAGAAAAATCAGATTTTGTCGATATAAGATGACTTTTGATGGAATTATTTAACCCTTTTACCCCCAGGCTCTTTGGAAATTTCCAACCCTTAACCCCCAAGGGGTTATTTTTTTCCCAGCACATTTTGCAGTATATTTTTTTTTCAAATTGCTCTAAAAGCCTTAATTTTTGTCCTAGAGAGGTCAGGTTGGTCTCATTCTCTTGGAAAATGCCTGAATTTTCCCGAAAAAATTATCAAAAATATGAAAATAAAAAATTTTATAGCATTTTTTTGCAAGGACGTACCGGTACGTCCATGTGGGTAAAGGGATGAGTTTTGTGAAACGTACCAGTACGTCCTTTGGGGGAAAAAGGGTTAATACAGTACTTGGATGTAATGGTACACATAATCTTATCCAGAATATAAAATATTACATCAAAGTCAAGAAAATAATTCTATTGGGGTCCTTATTTTTTATCTAAAGCAAATGCTTCATCAAGATTGCCATATGTGAATTGATATTTTTATTCATGCTATTCACTGATAAGAATGCAATAAGAATTTGGCTTCCCTTTCATGAAGAAATGTTCAAAACGCCTTGTCATATAATAGAAAATTTACTAATGAAATCGTAATGATTACAGGACACTAAATCTAAGACTTGTTGCAACCTTTGTCATTAGTCAACTAGAAAGTTATCATCAATTTGTTTTTCCTTATAACAATTTTAATAAAGTTTTATCATTGGAAAAGCAGCTGAGCTCTTATTCAAATTAAGAGTCAATGATTGTAAAGAAAAAATCTTATGTTTTGTTTTCAGTTTTGCTAAAAACTATAGGGTAAAAGAGGGATAAATTTTTGGTGCTACTATAGCGTGATTCCTACCATCAGGATTCTACTATAATGTGATTCCTACCCTATTTTTTTGGGTATGAGGCGATTCCTACCAAAGGAGGATAGATAAAACATACTTCTTGACACTATTCTAATATATTCTATTCTATAGAAGAGATTTTGACGTAGGAAAAATCTATTTTGGGGCTCAAGCCATGTCGTCCTGATGGAAGCTCCTTCTGGCAACTTTCTACAGTATAATATTTCTGCGATTGATATTACAAGAGAATTACCGTCAGGTATCATGGGGTTCCAACCCCCGGAAACGACTATCAGAAGATATCGTGTTTAATCAGGGACGTATCCTAAGGTCACCATAGGTATCTTCACCCCAAACAGGTCTGACCCAGTCTAATCCACTAAGGGGAAAGATAAATAAGGATCCGTTACACGTCCTATCACCTTCCGGTGCTCCTATACAATCCCGCTTCACTATTCCTTTGTACGCAGCTGGTGGCTACAGTGCGGTTGATTTTTGTGGGGACTTTTTTCACTGTTTTTGAAGATTTGTTCTTGTGTTACGGTTTCCTCTTCTTTGCCAAAGTTGAGGATCTACCTCTCTTTGTCTTTATTTATGCTAATTTTGTTTTAGCTTCCTTCGGGGACTTATATTTTAGCATTTGGTTAGAGGAAGCTGAAAAACCCAAAAAATGCACTTTAGGTTTGGTAAAATGGTAATTTTGTTTATACTATTTACTCGTTTAGTTGGTTTGGTTATGCTTAATTGAGGTGTTACTCTTGTAATAACACCTTGGAAGGGGAATATTACATTATTTGGTGGTTTGCTTAGTAGGAATCACCCTATAGTAGATTTGAATCCCCATATTGAGGTATTTTCTTTGCGGATCATGTGCGATGAATGACACTTGCTAGGCCTATCATGAGCTAATGCAGCTGTTAATTAGTGACATCCATACCATAAGTCTATAGCTCCCGAAAGGTTACAGGGACTCCAACCCCGAGCAGTCTTATGGTAGGTTTAAGCCACTGGACCTCTACAAGGTTACACAACTACTTGCCATAATGTCCATATTGCGACGACTGTTTGATACCTTTGACAGTGAGGCAGTTGTTGACTAAATGCCCCACTTATACCACAGAAAGAAATAGATATCTGTTTGAGGCTCGGGTTGAGCATAGCAGGTTCAGCCTTACCAAGATCCTTGGACATGATGTGTCGTACAATGTACGATGCTGGGGTGTGGCATGCGTGAGGCGTGGCTCCTGGGAGCAGGTGGATGTGGTGCGGTTCCCCCTGCATCACTGGCAGTGGCTTCCTGGCTGTGTTGAATGTCGTTGTGGCGAAGTGTTGCAGGAACCAGGCTTCCAACCTGGCCGCATGTTCCTCCTGGGGCGGCAGGGGCACCTCGGCGGGTCGGGGTGGTACCTGGCCGTGTCATTGAACAGGCTCACGTATGCCACCGCGGGGGAGGGGTGGGGAAACTCCTTGGGTACCAGCGTTAAGTCCCTGCAGGCGTCCAGCGACAGGAAGAGGTGCTTTGTCGGCTGCACGAAGTACACGTCCTGCTCCGTGGTGCAGCCTTGCAAGGTGACGTGGCACACGGCAAATCCAAGGCACTTCAGGGGGAGGTTTGCCACATCCCGCAAGCCCGCGCGGGGTGTAAGGGCTGCTGGGTGGACTTGGAGGAGCGATAGCAAGGAGGGGCCCGCCACACATACCTGTGCCCCGGTGTCCGCCACGGTGGTGACAGGCACTCGTACTCTTGTGTCGGTGTGGACGACTGTCGCCTCCACTACTGGGTGGCTGGCGAGGTTGGCGGCCGCAACAAGCTTGCTTACTTGCTTATTGCTGTCCTTCGAATTAAAGACGACTTCTGCTGCGCTGTGATGGGGATGAAGTTAGATCTGTTGTTGTTGGTGCCATCTTGCATGGCTGTGAAGACCAATTCTGGATCCACACACACTGACACACAACTGGCAAGTCAGGTCTGGGTTGACCAGGGGTATCCGATCTCGACGGTTTTGTCTTCTCTCTCTGCGCTGTTGTCTTGCCTGGTTCCGGGTGTCTTCAAGTTGATTGACTCCAGCTTTACAGAGTGAGCGCCATAGTGGTCTGTCAGAGGCATTCATTTCTAGTTGCTCAGGTTGTATGTTGCACTTCTTGTGCGTAGCTTTGATGTTGTCCTTGTACCTCTTTTTCTGACCCCCTGGAATACGCCGAGCTTCAGGGAGCTGACTGTAGAGGAGGCGAGGAAGGCGATGTTCTGGCATACGGATGACGTGGCCGATCCACCCGAGTTGTTTTTCGCCCAATGTGGATTCTATACTCAGCAGGTTTGAACGGTGAAGAATTTCAGAATGAGGTACTTTGTCTTGCCATGTGAGCCCTAATATACGCTGAAGACAGCGAATATGGAATGCCTCAAGTTGTTTTACATGTCGACGGTAAACCGTTCAGGATTCTGCTCCATATAGCAAGGTGGACATGCAAACAGCTCTGTACACAGCTACTTTTATTTCTGTCTTAAGGTGGTGATTTAGGAAGACTCTGGACCAGAGTTGTGCGAAAGATGCGGAGGCATGATTTATCCGGGCAACTATTTCCTCATCAATATTGCGTTTTTTTAGTGAAGATGCTTCCAAGGTAGATGAAGCTATCAGCTTGTTTGATGGCTTCCTCATTCAGATGAAATACTGGGGGATCTCCTGCAATTATTTGTTGGGATAGGATTTCAGTTTTGTTGATGTTAACTTTGAGCCCCATGGCTCGGTAAATTGATGAGACAATGGTAAGGCTGCGTTGGAGGGCATCTGGTGAGTGAGCCACTAGAGCGCAATCATCTGCATATTGGAGTTCCATTAGGTGTGTCATTGTTGTTTTTGTCACAGACAGGAGGCGCCTAAGTTTGAATAAGTTTCCGTCTTGTCGAAACTGCACTTTCAATTGATCTTTTCCGTTGACTTGTTGCTGGCTTAGGAGGGTGACTGCAGTGAGGTAGATGTTGTATATCACTGGAGCCAGGATACATCCTTGTTTTACTCCAGTTTCTACCCTGAAAAGTTGTGATTTACTACCACCCATACTTACACAGGCTTGCATATCATTGTGTAAGTTTCTTAGAATGTTAAGGAATTTTGGAGGTACTCCAAATTTAGAGAGAGCAGTCCATAAAAGGTCTCTATTCACTGTGTCGAAGGCCTTTGTTAGATTGATAAAGGCTATGTGAAGATCACGGTTTTGTTCATGGCATTTCTCTTGTAGTTGTCGGGCCACGAATATCATGTCACAAGTGCTGCGTTCTTTACGAAAGCCACATTGCGTCTCTGGTAGTACATTTTCTGAAATGTGTTTGCAAAGTCTTGCAAGCATTATTCTTGCCAGGATTTTACTTGCAACGCCGAGCAAGGTGATGCCTCTGCTATTGTCACAGAGGGAACGGTCCCCTTTACGTTTGTAGATGGTGACAATGTCTGAGACAAGCCACTCATGGGGGACTTCTTCCATGTTCCTAATAGAGAAAATAAGGTTGTGGAGATGTTGATGGAGTAAGTAGCCCCCCTCCTTGAATAGTTCAGCTGGTAGACCATCAGGGCCGGGGCTTTTGTTGTTTTTCATGGCCCTTATGGCTTGTATAGTTTCTGGGAAAGTGGGGTTGGTATCTAGGATTTCTGAGTGAGGGACATCAGGGATGTTGTTGAGGATATTAGGCTCTACAGGATTTCGTTGGTTAAGGATCAAGCTGAAATGTTGTGCCCAGCGATCTATTATCTCCTGTTTGTTTTTTAGGAGGTTTCCTTCTAGAAAGCGAACAGGAGTTATACTACTTTTCGTTGGGACATATAAAATTTTAATAGAGTTGTAGAAACCATGTTGATCATTTGCATCTGCGTATGATTGAGTTTCTTTTGCACGGTCATTCCACCAGTTATTTTCCATGTCTCTGAGTATTTTCTGCACTTCTGATCTTAGCTGTTGGAAGTTTTCTTTGACAGCTACAGAAGTAGGTTGTGAGAGCCGTGCATCGTGCGCTTTATTTTTTGCTGTGATTAGGTCGTGTATACCATCAGCGTTGTTATCAAACCAATCTTGATGACATCGTGTGGAGAAGCCAAGGGTTTCTTCTGCATTTTCCTGAATTATAGTTTTCCGTTTTGTCCACTCGGAGTCAAGCTCATTGTCGATGTTGTTTGGATCAATGTTAGGGATCTCGGCCAGCTTTCTTGCTATCCCGTGACGGTAGATGCTCCAAGTAGAGGTGTCTTTCAGACCAGGAATGTTTAATTTCATTGAGGGAGGTTTGCGAGAAAGAAGAGGACGGATGGTTAGCTTGAGCTTAGCACGTATTAGATTGTGATCTGTGTGGCACTCAGCACCTCTCATTGCACGGGTCTGGACGGCATCTTGCTGGTCTCGCTTTTTGATCATGACTTAGTCAATCAAGTGCCAGTGTTTTGACCTTGGGTGCATCCACGAAGTTTTGTGCTTGTTTTTGAGCTGAAAAAGGGTGTTGGTGATGACTAGGTTGTGTTCTGAGCATAAGGAGAGCGTTCCGAGTCCATTGCTATTCATATTGCCAACACCATGATGACCGATGGCGCCTCCCCAGATGTGGTGTTCCCTTCCCACTCTGGCATTAAAGAGTCCTAAGAGGATCAGTTTATCTTCCCTTGAAGTTTGGTTAATGGCTGAGTCTAATAATTCATAGAAAGAGTCTTTTGTCTCATCTTCACTGTCCAGTGTAGGAGCGTAAGCACTCAGGAGAGTGGCATAACAACCTTTTGCAAGTGGGATGCGCCTGGACATCAACCTCTCTGAGATGCCAGCTGGTGAGTCTGGGATTTTACTTAGCAGTTTTGTTTTCACTGCAAAACCGACACCATGATTTCTATGTTCATTTGCTGGATAACCTTTCCAGAAGAATGTGTATCCTTCTCCTACCTCTGTTAGGGTGTCCTCTTCTGAAAGACGAGTTTCACTTAAGGCAGATATGTCAATGTTGTATCTTTGCAGTGCATGGGCGACAAGAGCTGTCCTGCGGTGTGGTCTGTCATTTTCATCACTATCAATTAGTGTGCGAACATTCCAGGTGGCAATGTTAAGGGGTATTTTTCTTCTATTTCGACCGCAGTAAGGAATGCCTTGGTGGATGCTGTTATCCACCCAGGTGGTAGTGAATCAGCCAATGTTTAGGTTACCTTTTCTAAACCCTTCCCTGCCAGGGGTGAGCAGTGGGGCCTCCATTTCTGGCTGCTCAGTTGCACTGGAAGCTGCCGAGGAATAGACCTGATTCATGCCATCTCTCCAACGACCATCACTCCAGTGCCGCCCACGTGCAGGACTCAGGCTGATGACTTCCAGCCGCATTCTCGACCTGTCACCGTTACCCTATCCTGTCGCCGGGGGACTTTTGTTGGTTGGTGGTGAGGATGAGAAAGGGTGGTGAAAGTGAACGAAGCAGTGTACTAGCGCAGAGAAAGGATTATTGTGGCTGTGGGGGTGCGCTCTTCCCACAACCACATCTTGGCCCTCCTCAACTCATGTCAGTGGCATGAACGATTCAGGACGACTGACAGCAGAATTGGGTTGCAGGGATATGCCGGAAAACCAAGTATTTCAGGAAACCGCCTTATGTGGTACTCCGCGCACAGATTTTTCGTTTGGGGTTTACTCCCGTAGCCTTAACCCACCCAAGGGCTGTCCACAAGGCAGTGGGTGCAGTGCTTGGTAGGCATCAGGGTGCATCCACACGCTGGTGGTCCTGCATGCCGTACATCTGGGGCCTACTGCTGCTCCGAGACACTAGACACGTCTGTCGGGGATCCTGTTGATTTTGCCTGTGATTTTCTGCAGCATTTGTAATAGTGGCCCTGCTTGCAGCACCCGGGGCATGAGGCTCTGCCAGAGGCATGGCGGCTGCCGCAGATCTCGCAGGGAGGGGGTGGGGGACCCCTACCTGTGCCAGCAACGGTTGCATTCGGATGATCTGCCTCGGGTGTCTTGCTGCCGGCCGCGCAAGCAGTTTCCCTCCAATTGCATTGGCACGCAGCGGCGTCGACGCAGGCCGCCTTGTAAGCACAGCAACCGGCCCTAAGGGGACTAACACTATTGATGTTGCTACATTGGTACACATGGTGACGCATAGCCTCATCACTTAGGCCCACCATTAACTTAGGTAATAACATATATTCGGCTAGATTACACTGACACTGAGGGCACTGGAAATTGCAATCGGTGGCCTTTTGAGAACACTTTAAAAAATAATCACTAACACTTTCTCCTGGGCCTTGTATCGCATGGAAAAACTCCGACCATAACACAGCACGGTTTGTAGAGCGTAACACAATATCACGAATAAAATCCATGGCTTCCGTAGCGGTGAGGTTAGTTCATTCCTGTGAAGTGAATCTGGCGTCCAGCGCTCGTTGCAGAGGGGTGTGCAGTATAGCCTGATGTGGTGGACGACCTCGTGGGGTGGTAGTCTGCACAGTTCGATCCAGTATTCCATCGACCTCCTCCAGGACCTGAATGCAGGGGGCTTCAGCTCAATTTCACACTTCTCCTGGGTAGCGGACGCAGGGACACGAGGTGCAGGGGTAGCATGTGTCTTAAGCCGGTCTTGGAGGATGTTGATCATTTGTTGCTGTGCCGCCATGGCCTGCCTGGCTTCTTGCAGGGCAGGGACGAGCCCAGGGGGTATGACGGGGCATGCGGCCCTTGGGGTGGACCGCGTTGAGCGGCGCTGGAAGGGCATGGTGAGGGTCACGGAGGTTCTTGAGAATTACTGCGCTATATTGGATGTCAAGGTGGGACAAGAGATACACGGTGGTGGAGGCATGTGGTTTATTGCGTCCTGAGGTACAGACTAATGACAGTTGCTCTCTGCAACCGGCACACTCACTTGGCACCTGCTCGTCATGGGAAAATATATCGTACTTGCAGGTACAGTACTCCATCACTCTTGGTTCAAGTTAATGAGTTTTGTGAAGAGGAAAAGATATATTTAAATATAGAATCCAAGATAGTAGAATCTTTGATACATGTAGACATTGAAAACAGTTTTTCATTTTGTTACAAAACTATTACTAGTTCCTTCTCTTAGTCCTGATATCTTGGGAATGTATCATATTCCAGAATGCAGAAAGAAAAACACCTACATTCATCCACTTTTAACGTTAATTGAGACATTCGTTGGATGCAATATGGGAATAAAACCATTTGTTTTAAATGCCTTTTATTTATTTAGGGAGGAAATTAGAGTATGAATCATACTTATAAACATTATCAAGACTTGACTCTCTGGAACAGATAAGGCTGAAAAATCCTGACAAAATCATTTTGTGAGTTGGTAAATCTGATAATAACTACAGTATTCAACATAGTGATTAATCTTGGAGTTTCTACAGTTTCTTGAGGAAAGGGAAAATCATATATGATTAATGTAGAATTTCTTGATAACACTCATGACGTAGTTAGATGGAGATCTCCTCAATTGGTTAAGAATGTTCAATGGGATATGATAACAGAAGATGCACAGACCTGTGACCAAACAAAATTAGCTATTTATAAAGGAAGGAAGTGTAACCAAAATAAAATATTTGATAATGGTTGCAATTATTGGCCAAAAATTAAGTTTATCTAAGTTGATTATATTCAGGAAGTAAATGATAAGGACAATTATTTGTTGAAAGATACTGAGAAATTTTGCATTCAATTGTTTTCATGATTAAGGTATTATGGTGGTAAGAGGATCTCTCTCTCTCTCTCTCTCTCTCTCTCTCTCTCTCTCTCTCTCTCTCTCTCTCTCTCTCTCTCGTGATTCTCAAAATATTTGATGTATGCTGAGATATAGGAATCTCTCTCTCTCTCTCTCTCTCTCTCTCTCTCTCTCTCTCTCTCTCTCTCTCTCTCTCTCTCTCTCTCTCTCTCTCTCTCCTTGATTCTCAAAATATTTGATGTATGCTGAGATATAGGAATCTCTCTCTCTCTCTCTCTCTCTCTCTCTCTCTCTCTCTCTCTCTCTCTCTCTCTCTCTCTCGTGATTCTTAAAATATGGGGTATACTATGGTGTAGGAATTCTCTCTCTCTCTCTCTCTCTCTCTCTCTCTCTCTCTCTCTCTCTCTCTCTCTCTCTCTCTCTCTCTCTCTCTGTTATTCTAAGGAAGTGAACGTGTTGGGTTGCTTCTCATCATACCATAAAGGCCACCAGTTCTTAGACTTGCACATATCACATTGTGTCTAATGTGGCTTAAGGCTAGGCTCCACTTTGTAGAGCTGAATTTTGCCAATTTTTTTATTTTTTTTTTCTTTGCTAAAAGTCTTCGGAGCCTTTGTACATCAGTGGCCAGTTCCTCACATTTTCATTAAAAATGGACATCAACTAACCTAAACTTTCCCCCTAACCTAACCTACAAGCCCTGTCCTTACCTAACGGGGGCCTAATGCCCCCTGCGACCCTCCTTACACTGCTGTATTCCAAGTTAGACATAATAATACACACAGGTGGCCGCTATCATACATACACCCCAAGTCTTCCTCTGGCCTAACCTAACAGAATGCCGTGATACGTGTAGAATTTATCTCCAGCCTCCATAACGCCCCCATGGTCGTCAATGCAACCCTACCTGTATAACATATATCATTGCATGTTGGGCAAAGTGCCAAATGTTCATAGTAAAAATAAGAAATATCATTAGTAATTGTGTAATATTTTTAGTCTACCTCTCAAAAATTGGTCGAAGTCGTTTTCTGATACTAGTTTCAATAAAGAAAACCACTTTAGGGGTGACTATGAGATTATTTCTCATTTTCTTATGTCTTCAGAAAAAATCGGTTTTTCGGGAGAGGGGTGTTATTATTATTATTACTTGCCAAGCAAGCTACAGCCTTAGTTGGAAAAGCAAGAAGCTATAAGGCCAAGGGCTCCAACAGGGGAAAATAACCCAGTGAGGAAAGGAAACAGGGAAATGAATAAACGATGTAAGAAGTAATGAAAAATTAAAAGTAAATATTTTAAAACAAACACTAACAACATTAAAATAAACAATTCGTGTAGGCCTATAGCTATATAAAGACTTAATGTCAGCCTGTTCAACCTAAAAACATTTTCTGCAACTTTGAACTTTGAAATAAGGCTTTATATTCATGTGGTTGGTAATTTATGTAAAATCAATCTTATTGCAATCATACGACCGTGTACCGAATAGCTGATTCAAATATGACTGAGAGAGAGAGAGAGAGAGAGAGAGAGAGAGAGAGAGAGAGAGAGAGAGAGAGAGAGAGAGAGAGTGTCCAGTCTTCTGGGTTGGTTCAAGTACTCAACTTTACGAAATTTCTGACGGTAATCGTCATTTATTATAACTAATGTATTTGTCATTGTTTATTTGTAATTAGTCTCGGATATATTGAAGGTCATGTTTCGTTTAAGAACATTTTTCCTTAAACTTAAAAATAAAAACACGTGGCTCAGAAGGCAAGAAAGTGCTAAAATTGTTATGGTGGCTATGAGCTCATACGGTCGAAACTCAACTGAACTTGGTGGAATAACCACCCTTATTTCACGGGTTGGTAGCTTGTGGAACACCTGTATCCTTTAAATAGTTATTCTGTCGAAAATCTCCACAAAAAGATATGAGATTCGACCATCTGAGTCGTGGTTTTTACCCTGGTACGAGCTAAAGAGGCTCTCTTCCCTGCCTAGAAGTTGAATAGACCCACAATCGAAGTAATATTCATATGTGTTTAATTTTAGAAGCACCAAATTGGATTTAATATACCGGTTGAAATGTTTTATGTAATCTCATTTTGTATTTGAATATCTTGAAATATATTTCAATGGTACAGAGGCTTCCCTTTGTAACATATATATAGATTTTTTTTCTTGCTTTGGATGTACTACGCATTTGCTTTGTACAGTTTAAACACACAACCTTGACTCAAGTTGATGTAATTAGCATACTACAATGGCAATTGGTATCGAATTCTACTTTGAAAATGTAAAACCTCTGGAAATTCATTTATGATCAATGCATCTGGCTGAAAGGACTCGAACTCTTAGAGGCGTATTGTAGGTTCAAGTCCATCCCAGCCAGAAGCATTTTATTATTATTATTATTATTATTATATTATTATTACCTACTAAGCTACAACCTAATTGGAAAACCAAGATGCTATAAGCCCAGTGGCCCCAACTGAGAAAATAGCCCAGTGAGGAAAGGAAACAGGTAAAATAAAATATTTCAAGAACTGCAGGCCTAACATTTGAATAAACATTTCCTAGATAAACTATGAAAACTTTAACAAAACAAGACGATGAGAAATGAGATAGAACAGTGTGCCCGAGTGTACCCTCACGCAAGAGAACTCTAACCCAAGACAGTGGAAGACCATAGTACAAAGGCTATGGCATTACCCAAGACTAGAGAACAATGGTTTGATTTGGAGAGTTGACTTACCTTGGTTAGTATAGTTACTTGGTTAGTATAGTTACTTGCAAGTAAATATTGAAAGACCTGTTATTATATTTTGACAGATGGTCCCACCAGAAATGAGAGAGAGAGAGGAGAGAGAGAGAGAGAGAGAGAGAGAGAGAGAGAGAGAGAGAGAGAGAGAGAGAGAGAGAGAGAGAAAATTATTTAGTTCAATTTGGTGCAAATCACAGCGTTCTAACCATTGGTTTTGTTACTGGTAAAGTTGAATAAGAAGCCTTGAGTGACGATATTAAACTGCAAATTCGCAAGGAACGTGAAATAAGTAAAATATCCTTACTATAATAGTTTTTATTACGGAAGTGCTGTTTCCCCATTCATTGGCCTACTTAGATGATATATATATAAGTGCGTCTCTGCTAACGGATAGGCCTATATGCCCTGATCCAAGGTTTATGAAAATGTGGAGAAGTTGTAGGCCTATGTAATATGTGTGGTGCCTAGTTTTGCAATGCTTATTTGGTTATGGTTGTTAGAAACTGGTTTACATAGAGAGAGAGAGAGAGAGAGAGAGAGAGAGAGAGAGAGAGAGAGAGAGAGAGAGAGAGAGAGAGAGAGAGAGAGAGAGAGATATTGTGGTCTGGAATACATTGCCTAGAAGAAACCACGTGACGTTTACTCTGTATGAAAGAAGAATTTAAGAAGTCTAATTTCAAGGTAGAAGGAAATAAAAGTAAAGATTGTGAATCTCATTACTATATTAATTTATTTAAGGCCAGGTAATATAAACTTAATAACAATGATAAGAATAAGCTTAGAAGCTTTGCAATAAAGGAACCAGGTGTATATAATGTTTCTGATCTTGGGTCCTGAGTGTTAAAATACTGTCTCCTCAGAGGGCTAGAATTGGCCAATGGCCAACTTTGGAATTTCTTTAATTTCTGTTAAGCATCCCCATTGAGAAGTACGATATTGTAAGTATTATTTAAGACTCCATACAGATATAATTATGTGTAGTTTGTATGAAAAAAAATATGGTTTCTGATACATAAAAATGAATGTTTCCAAACCAGCATAATACGACTCAATTGTCATGTGACCAATTGAAAGCTGGATCTTATAGTTTATTACAACCATTTTATCTGTTAATGGTCGAAAATGGCTCTTGCTTGAATGCAAGTTGATTGTTTTGTGGTCTGACTTGATATTTGCTTTCCAATAACACACATATATACATACACATCATATTTAGTATATGATAATACCTAATATTTCATTTCTTACCAAATTTCGTACATAGAAATACAGACAAGTTATTGGAATAGTCAAGCTTTTTAAAAGTGCTTTTCTTAAAGTGATTTTATTTCCTTGTAGGTAATTATATATTAGAATTGGAATTGATAAGATGGAAGCAAAGTAAATTGTAGTGCCATAGCCTCTGTACCATGGTCTTACACTGCCTTGGGTTAGAGTTCTCTTGCTTGAGGGTACACTTGGGCACACTTTTCTATCTAGTTTCTCTTCCTCTTGTTCTGTTAAAGTTTTTATAGTTTAAATGGGAAATATTTATTTTAATATTGTTACTATTCCTAAAATGTTCTATTTTTCCTTATTTCCTTATTTCCTTTCCTCACTGGGCTATTTTCCCTGTTGGGGCCCCTGGGCTTATAGCATCCTGCTTTTCCAACTAGGGTTGTAGCTTAGCATTTAATAATAATAATAATAATAATAATTCGAAAGTATGTAAGCTTTTAGTAGTGTGCACACAATCACAGTGTTGTTGTTGTGGAGCAGGGGTGCCATTCATACGATAATTATCCTACATGTACGGTTATTTTAGGTCCAGTACGATGTACGATACATACCTTAGGTATATACATATGTGTTTAATTAAACAATTATACTAAAATATTTTGAAATAAGTCAATCATGTAACTCCTTGATAATTATATTGAAACTGTGTATGATAATTTTGGTTGAAAAACGACAATTTATAAGGCTCGTGTACGATAATCCAGTCGAAATTGTTTGTTTACATTGTAACAGGGGTGCCATTCGTACGATAATTATCGTACATGTACGGTTATTTTAGGTCCAGTACGATGTACGATACATACCTTAGGTATATACATATGTGTTTAATTAAACAATTATACTAAAATATTTTGAAATAAGTCAATCATGTAACTCCTTAATAATTATATTGAAACTGTGTATGATAATTTTGGTTGAAAAACGACAATTCTAAGGCTCATGTACGATAATCCAGTTGAAATAATCTGGCAACCCTGTTGTGGAGCAGGGTTGCCAGTTTGGCCTTTTTTCCGGCCAAAAAAAAACTCAAATTTGACCTTTTGTATTTAAATAGGTTGGCCTTTAGTAATATGAAAAAAGCCGAGCCTTAAATACTATATTTTTGACCTTTTTCTATTAATGGGTTGACCTTTTAAAGCCTCTGTTGATTAGAAATTGACCTTTTCTCATTTAGAAAACCTGGCAACCCTGGACCAGAGACCACGAGGAAGTTGTTTTGATTACCTTTGTGTACGTTTCGCGTGATCCTGAATGCAAAGTGATATATAATTAGGACAATTAAAACAATTAAGGTATGTATAACAGTACAATGGGTAGTAGCCTTGCTTTTAACTATAACTTTTAACCCAATGAATTATATACTTTGATTGGAGCCTTCACGAAATATCTGATGATGGAGTTAGGTCATTTCTAGTTTCGGCAAAGTTTTGCTAAAAGTAGTTTTTTCCTAGGTTATATTGCCCTGCAATATAGTAAAATAACACCGAATAATTGCCCAGTGAGGAAAGGAAACAAGTTAATGAATAATCTAAATAAAATAGTTTGGTAATTATCCAAAGAATACGACAAAAGATGCAGGAGAAGGTAGAAACTAGGGTATTATTTTACTGTATTACAGGGTAGTAGTTTCGTAAGTAGTAATAATAATAATAATATTAAGTAACATTGTGGTGTATGTATGATAGCGGCCCCCTATATGTATTATTATGGCTAACTTGGAATATGGCAGTGCAATGGGGGTTGCAATGGGTGTTAGCCTCCCACCCATTAAGTATGTATTTAAGGACAATGTTGTAGGTTTGGGGAAATTTACGTTAGTTGATGACTATATTTAATTAACGCATGAGGAACTGGCCGCTGATATACAAAGGCTCCCAAGGTTAAGGTTGGAATGTGGGGCTGGTTGGGAACATGGTCTCCGACCAAGTAAAGTTGGGTTAATAGGTTGTGTTGCTTTCAATTGAGACTGATTTATAAGACTTCCATCATGTTAAATGTTTAATATTGCTGTTTGAAGGTTGCTCATGAATGGCAGGGGCAAGGGACAGTGGCATTGTCACAGCAAGCAGGACAATGCCCTAGAGACTGACCACATATTTATATGATCAGCGCCCATGCCCCCTCTCCACCCAAGCTAGGGCCAGGGAGGGCCAGGTAATGGGTGCTGATCACTCAACAGATAGACCTATATGCTCCCCCAAACCCCCCAACCTTAGCTCACAAGGATGGTAAGGTTGCAGACATTAATGGCACTAACGAGTCTGAGTGGGACTCGAACCCCCGCCTGGCAAACACCAGGCAGAGACGTTACCAATCAGGCCACGACAACCCCTGTACCATGAAAAGATTATAAGAAAAGCTAGGATTTGAGTTTTTCTGTCTAAATTGGTTTATTTTTTCATTCCTTCAGATACTTAAATGTAAGATAGATATGAATAATTATTTATTTTGTAGTGTATATAATCTCTATTGATATACTGTACGATACAGTATTTAGAGAAAGACCATTTAAGTTTAATTGTAAACAATGGGGGATTTTTTAAAGTATTTAGCTTGACGTAAATTTCAATAATCTACTTGTGCTGTAGCAAATTGAGAGGAGGTTAACCCCCTGGGATGCTGATAAAGTCCAGAAAATTATCAGCTTTAAACTCTCTCAATGTTTGGTATTATTTTTCCATTTAGCAGTACTGTACAAAATTGCATTCCACCAGCATCTGGGTGTATCAAGTGGTCTTGACTTATTCATTTACAGTAACAAACTACTAAACCTAGTAACAGGATTCATCGTTTAAAGGTAGTTGGGGTGGCAGTTCAAATTTCGATGATCAGGAATTGTAGTAGAGTAATATTCTTGGTGCTGGGCATAGGGTTTGAGCTTATAGTAGACTGACATAAGAGAATTATCTGGGCTATATATGCAAAAGTTCCAGTGGGTTCTTTGGCAAGCAACGTCTCATAGGTCAGTAGAACCATGTGAGCGGAGATGGTATCTGTTAGGAGGTTGCTTATTTTTTTATGCATGCTCCGGGCTTAGCGCCAGGCTAAGTAAGCAGCCCGGAGTTGACATCAGTTTGTTTCATGGAGGAAATACCTGGGTGACGTGATATGCTATGTGATTGGCTAAGGTGCTCTCTTGGAGCTTTATACATTCAGGCAGGTTACTGTCCTGCTCATTGTTTGCCGAATCATTGCCATAGTTGGTGTCGTTCTCACGTGAAGGGGGTTGCAACATACCGTTGGTTAGCTGGCTGGAGAAACAACTCTTGGGTCGTATTGAGTGTGGGCTTCTGCGGATAAGGACAGCTTCTGGTATGTTGAGGGTCCTGCCGTCAATTTTCTGGATTATGAATTTGCAGAAATAGAGCCTTGATTGCATCCTGTTGCGTGTGACAGAACAGCCGTTTAGAAAGCCTCATAGTTGTCGTATTTATGTAACTTCTTGGGCATCCTCGTACGAGGTACAGTATAAGTATCTGTATGAAACATTCCTTTTCTTTAGGCTGCCCTGTGTGGGATGGGTGGGGTTGTTCTTAGTTATGAGGCAGTAGGGTGTAGCTGTCTGATAATAGATAACGTTCAAGGTGGTGTCTTTTCCGACAGTGGAGATGTTGTTTGTCATAATATTCCTTATGGCCTTTTCATCTTCTTGGTAGTTCTTGTTCATTAGTCCTTTGTAATATGAATTAGTACTTGTCTAATTGGGCGTCATTGTATCAGTTGTTCCTTTCTGACCTCTCTGTAGACCTGGTTGGAGGTACCCATGAGTACAGTACTTGGGTAACCCTATCCAACGCCTCATGATTGACCCTGCAGGAGGAATAGTGAGGGGGAAAGGCTTTTACTAAGGTGTTGCTGTTATAGTAGACGTAGATCTTTGGTCTTATTTCGGGCAGATTCCTGTCATGTTCGTGTCTTAGAATAATTGCTTTGATTGGGTTAGTTTGTATGGAGCCAGCTGAAATGGGCGTGCACTGGTGACCCCTCTATGTTGATATGACTTTTGTGTGATGATTTTAAGATCATGCGAGATCATGCTGGAAGTCATCCTCGAATACGTGTTTATGCCCTTTGAGTGATTTGGTCTATAGGGACGTCTTTCTGAATAAATTGCAGTCTGGATACGATAACCTGCTTTTTATGTGCCTTCAGGAAATCTACTCTGAGTAATAGAAATGTGATGTTTGGAGTGATGAAACAACTACAGTACAGTATATGACTGATGTCCAATGCTACTTTCCTACTTCTGGTTCCATAAATCTTTCGCTGGGCGGTTTTTGCGGCAGACTCTTGGATGGTATTGAGTTCTGGTTTTGATCGTTCATCGGTGATGACTTGGACAAACTATTTGCTTGTGCCTATGTTGATGAGAAGTTGCCTGTAGCACATATGTTGGTGATATAAAAACTATTACTGTTCTTTTTGTGTTTCTTGAAGGGGAGATAGCAAAAGGCAGACTTATTTCCCCGTATGAGGCTGGCTGTTGCTGATGGTTAACTGGTTGAGCCACAACAGCGGGGATGTGCATGTTTTTGATAGAATACAGTACTGTACAGCCTTCATTGATCTCCATGGTTGTTCTTGTGCTTTCTTGATTCTAGCTGTAATCTCATTGGCATTGCAGGTGCTTGATAGCACACTTGTAATTTCTTTACCGGGCAAATCTGGCTCACTGTCGTTTTCCTTTTCACTTTAGTTGTGTAGTTTGCGGCGACCGCTGCTACTGGTTGAGTGATTCTGCTGATGTCTGGCCCAAGTAAACCTCACCTTGGGTAATCCTTGAGAGGCATGGTGGATGCATTGGGATTTACTGCGACTTTCTTAGGAGTACTCAGCGCGCTAAGTCCACCGTCATTTCGTGTTGGCCGTCAATGGCAGGAAGTGTTAATAGTTGTTGGAGTTGCTTGCAAATGTGAGAACCATTGATTTCCTATTGCCATTCCTGCATTGTCTAGAAATTCTCTGGCTCTGAGGTAAGGGCCAGGCTGAATAATGATCTTAGTTCTATCTTCATAGTTCCATATGTGATGGTGGTGTCTGTTTCGACTAACCACTCTGCCATTTGTTCAAAGACATCGTCAATTAAGAATTCTTATTATGGCATCTGCTTTTGTGACGACGACTAGATTTTATTTGACGTGAAGATTATTTTTGTAGATATTCGTCGTCCTCCTGGTTTGCTGCTTACTTGGGGTTTAATATCCCAATTTGGACAGTGTTACTGTAATGGTGTTTCTGGAAAGGGAATTGATGGTGGTGTTAAAAGAACTCTTCAGGTAACTGATGGCGCAAGAATTCTCTGGGATCACTGGTAGTTGTCATTGTTGGTGCACTGACCAGAACTTATATTTTTATGAAGGCTCAAATCAAAGGCTGATAATCCATTTGCTCCACAAATTGCTATTCCCTGAGCCTGTCCTAAATGCTGGATTGTCATTAGTTCTTTGTTTAAACGTGGAGTTTTCTTGTTTGCTGGAGATAGCTTCTTGCAGAAAAATGCTAACAGTCTGCGGCTGTAGCCTGCTCGATTCCTGTCCCCACCGCTGTGTATCTGTGGTCAGCGTAAGTGACCTAGTGGAGTGCGGAATCACTCAAGCAGCAGAATTAGGGACATTTTTTGTTTCTTGAAGTAAATTCAGCGAAAGGCAGACTCGTTTCCTATATGAGAAGAGCAGTCTGGCTGTTGCTGACAATTTTTTGGTTGGGCTGCTGTAGCATGCTTTTTGATAGCATTCAATTGGGTTTGATTACATTTTTAAGCCTCCGTCCCAAACCTTCAATGAAAAATAGCATAGGCTGTTTGGTTGCTCTTGTTCTTTCTTGATTCCAAGCTTATGTCGTATTCTCTGGCAACCATAGTTGCTTGGTAACACAGTGTTGTTTATGTGGTAGTTACTGCTCATGGGTGGTTGACTGAGTTTTGCCGATGTCGGGACTTAGAGAATATCATCGGTCATTTTTAGGAAATCCTTGAGGGGCATAGAGATGTATAATTTTTTTGTTGGCAGGATGTGTTACTAGTTGTCGGAGTTGTTTGTGTATGTGTGGGGCCATTGATTTCTTGAATGATGACCTTTGTTCTGCCTGTGATCTACCAGATCTTGTTTACTCTTAAGAATGAAGCATTGTAATTGACGGGGAACTAGATACCGATCTTTGGTGTGTGTGCACAGTTCCTCAGACACCATTGCGGACAGACACGGCTAACAGAGTACGGCCCATCATAGGAATAAAGACCACTCCATTACCATACACCTGAAGGATATGTAACCTTGGATCATTTCTCTGTTCTACGGGAGCCTTTCTCCATAGAATGTTTTTGGAGAAGTAGTTACCAATTGAAATCCTGGTACCTGGTCTGGGTACCACTCCCCTAGTGTTCTTGCAAGTGTTTACGCTAGTCTCTTTTGAGCACTTTCTATCGGGACTCGTCTACCGAAGCGACAGGTCTCGGTGATCTCTCTTTTTTTACCCTCCTACAGGGGAATCTCGTCAGCATCAAGACAGACTTCTTTCTTGCCTCGATCTGCAACAGAGTTAATGCTACTGTTCCTACACTGCCTTCCAGATTGATAAAGACAAATCCCTCTAAGAATCCCTTTGTCGAGGAGAAGGTTAGTCCTGCACGGCCACCTCCAAGCATTGACACCGATAATTTCCGAAGCTTTACTGGTTAACAACCACCATTCTTCATACCTTCGGGTTAGGTGGCATCACGAACATGGGACGATCTACCTGTTAGTGGCACGATGAGTTATAGTATGCTAAGAATTCTCATCTCCTCCAAGAATCTAATGTATTGAAGGAGGGATGACATGGCTACATGAGTTTTTTCCATCTAAGGGAAGTGATTTACAAAAGGAGCGCACCTGCTTCTCAACCTACTTGGTGAAGAATCAATTGTGATCCTTATATTATTGCTTGGCAGAAAGGCTTCTTAATACAGGTCTTCACCATTTCTCAACCGGCTCGTTATTCATCTGAACAAAACTTCTTCTTTTCCCCAGTTCCAGTCTTTTGTCAGTGTTCGAGGACACCTTCCTGGAAATTCTAAATGCTTTCTCCGTACGGCCCATTTTCCTTTTTCGCTTATTACTCTGCAGTCTGTAGACGACATTTGGGAAAGTACAGTATGACCCTGATCTCTCCCAAACAGTTACACTAATGGCAATTGGGTCTGCTGTTTTCTTTCTCCTACATCGAGAAAGTTCCTCAATCTTCTTAGTGAAGGATGTCACTCAGGCCTTGGTACAGGTTTGCAACTAGGACTTGTGTCTGTACTCCTCGTAGAAATCGTTTGGACTCGTGAGCGCTTCCAAGAAGCTCAAGCCGCAGGGAACATTTTGCAAGGTTGCAGGTTTCAAGTGATACCACTCAAACCTGGGTGGCTGGCAGCAGATAGTGTTTTGAGACTGTCCTTTACTAGTCCAGCCTTGACGAAGCAAGTAGGAACCAGCATATTTTTGCCAGTGTCACAAGTCATTCTGAAGGTTAAAAAATCTCCATTACCTTGGTTCAGGATTTTGTGGTCAGGACTTATAACTCGGCCGTTCATCACTTGAAGTCCTCCTTCATCTCTTCCCTCCCTGCCTTCCCATCTTGAGAGGACACAACAACTCTTCCTAGAGCAACATTAAGAATAGGAGAAAAGACCCCAGAACTCTGATTCTGTCTGGCTTCATGGGACATTCAGATGTGCTTCTCTGGCTAGCGAGGAGACAAAGTAAAATGAATGCTGTCTGGCAGGGAAGCAAAGGGGTCATCCCGGGTTCGAGCTCACGAAGTCTGATAATTTGGATCTATACCAGCTCTTGGGAAGAACCTGTCAGGAGCACAATTCTTGAAGGCTGGAGTTGGGTAAGGACAGAACTGTTTCTGCTCAATGAGATAGACCTACAGGTCCCAGGATGCTAGTACTGTATCCT
The DNA here is from genome assembly GCF_036898095.1 of Palaemon carinicauda. NCBI lineage: Eukaryota > Metazoa > Arthropoda > Malacostraca > Decapoda > Palaemonidae > Palaemon > Palaemon carinicauda. The sequence goes on along the minus strand of NW_027172149.1, from coordinate 140,496 downwards.
TTGCCTAGTGGCAATTCATAAACAAATCGTGTAGCAAACCTAGCTCCTTCACGTAACAAGAAACATGTCGTATAACATAGCGATGGGAATTTAAGTTTAGAGTGAGAGGTAATCGACTGGTTCTTCTACATGTTCTTAATTCCCCTTTCTCGGGGTTCAGCACATGCTTCAGTATGTGCTGGATCTTACGCTAGATGTATGGAAGCCACACAATCATGCAAATTTTCTTACATATAAGTTTTATTTAGAAGTTTCTCTTCCATCCTCCTAGACGAGGGGAAGGATGGCTAAATGTATACAACCCATTATTCACAATGACCATACATCCTGACAACATATTCGTCATGCGGATATAAGTTTTCCGTGACCGTCTACTAGCGCCTGATAGTGACCTAGCCTAATATCTGTTGCGTCTTCAGTTTATTAATATTTACCCCAAGGTTTTAAAATGATTCCATTTTCTTTCCTTTCAATAGACATGTGTCTAGTAAAGTAATGAGAGACTAGCCGTTAATGGCAAAAAGCGAAGCATTATGGGTTCTTTGTCATTCAATTTCTCTGTTGACTCGGCAATTGTAAGACTGATCCCCTTCCAGATTATAAGATTTTGCATTTAATTTGGTGTTTCTTTGGGTTTGTTAGAGTTATGCATGGAGATAGTACAGTACTGTACTCATTCATTTATATCTTATCGCGCCACTCGTGTATTTTACGTATGGCTCTGACATTTACTTCCTGTAGATCCACATCAGAACATGCAGGTCCCAGTGGGCAGTAGCGGATGTAGTAGATGGTCTGGGGTGATTCACCTCGGGCATTCAGTGTTGGTGACATAGCCCTATTCTGAAGTCCATCTCCTGTTTCCCTAATCATGGGTCTTGCTCTATTTAAGGTGGCCCACTCCTTTCTGTTAAGGGACACTCCAGAAGGTGGGTGTTCACTAGGGTCAGGTAGTGCTCCATGGGTTGAATTACTGTCCCTCTCCCTCCATATTATCAATCTGTAGGCAGTTGGGTTTAGATGTTCAGGACCCTCCACGAACATCAAGTATTTTCTTGATTTTAGTCGCCATCTAGTACTGTGTTTTTAATAACCATGGTGAGGAGTGCATTTGCAACCGCTAGCTTTCACAGTGATCTTCGGGAGCAAAGGATGATTTTCTCCTATTCATTTCTTCAGAGCAAAATTATTTTCAAGACTAAAAGCCTGAAATGGTTGATGGTATTTAATTAGAAATTGACTTATTTGTCCAACAAGAGCTGTTCAATAGTTTTTGGACAAACCACAGTATAAACATTACAATTAGTGTTTGTGATTTGAATTAGAATTCAAATTTTTCCTGTCTTTAAATGCAATGTTACAAGTTTAGCTACAGAAACTAGCCAAGAATTTGATCTAAATATTATAAAAGCTTTGACGATTAAGGTTCAGGATATTAGGAGTATACTTACATACAGTATCTTGGTTTTAGCGGAAATGATTCTATGGAAAGAATTTTATTGGCAGTCTAATTGCTAGCATTTTGGTGTTTGCTGAAGATTGTCTTGAAGGATCCTGGCTTTCTTATCGTATTGTGGGGCTCTTTATCCTGTATTAGCTGCTGGTAATGCTGTCTTTTAATTTTTTCTATTTCAATTGATTTATAATTTTCCTATTTTTGAATTACATTACTTCAAATACTGTACCCTTAGATGAACAATCTGGAGTACTGTTTTTGAAGCTGTATTTTGAAATTGTTCATTTCCATCAATCTAGACCAGTCTAGAATTTCATTTGTGTTATACAACGATTTCATTTTAATTTTTGCCCTATTTCTTTCCTTCACTAGTATCCTGCCTGCATCAGTGTGTGGGAGTCAGTAGCAATATGAACATCAGGGGAGGTTCATAGAAATAAACATAGTTTTGATGGTAAAATGTGTTATTTCTTTACTGTACAGTACTTGCCTGATGTTCATATACATGCCCACCTTCCTCCCAACTGACTTGTGATGTCACGGCATAAGGAATACAGTACTTTCTCATTTCTCCTAGACGCCAGGTAGGCTTTTCAATCATGTCAGTCGAAATTGATTTAACAAAAGTTTTGTGCCTTCTCCCGGTAAACGAGTTTCACATATTTCCAAAATATCTACTTTCCTCCTGCATCATCATCACTATTTCTTCCTCCTTTTCTCGTAAGGTACTGAGATTAATTGTCGCTATTCTAAGGGATTTACGTTTGTTGTTTTCTTGACCATGTGCGTTTTCGTTCCGAGTCCGGATGTGCCCAGGCATCCGTTGATCAATGGGTCTGTCCTGAAGCAAGTCGTGCGTTTGATTAGTGCCATCCATAAGCCTATAGCTCCAAAAGGTTACTGTATAGAGATTCCAACACCAACCCCGTACAGTCTTATGATAGGTTTAGGCCATTGCACCTTTACAAGGTTACACAGCTCCTTGCCCTAATGTATGTTGACCTTAGGGCCGCAGTACTTTCAACTTAAAAACTGAATAACAAGAGCACTTAGGGGTTTGTGTCTTGCCATTAATTGTTAGTGTGGTTCATTACTTTACTAGATGCATGTGGTCTATTGACAGAAAAGAGAATAGTTTTTTATTTTGTTGGTAAATGATAAACCAAACTTCGGGAAAAGAAACAAGGCAAGTATAGAAATGACCAATTTTATTAATAAAACTCAGTTTTACCTTAACTATAGAAACCTGAATCCTTTAGTCATACTTAGCCTGAAGGTCAAAAGTTAGAGCTCAGCGGCCTGTCGGATGGGTAGGGCTTCCTCACCACCCGTCAGTAACTACCTCCACCTCATTAAAGTTTTAACAGCCATACCCAGCTTTGCTGAAAGCATGCTATTCCCCATCTGGATTCTGTCATGTGCAGAACTACTGTACTACAAGAAAGGAATTTCTCCAGAACTTGAAAATTCAGGTTTAGAGGTTACTGAAACCTGCTTTCTGGCGCCCATAGGCTTTCATATTTGGATTACCTCTCGGCTGTCATTTTCACACTCTTGAGTGGTTCTGTCAACACCAACCCCATCTCGTCTCGCCGTCATTGTCGGTCTTGGGGGTTCCCTTGCCATTTTCACACTCGGGTGGTTCCGTCATCACCAACCCCATCTCGTCTCGCCGTCATTGTCGGTCTTGGGGGTTCCCTTGCCATTTTCACACTCTCGGGTGGTTCCGTCATCACCAACCCCATCTCGTCTCGCCGTCATTGTCGGTCTTGGGGGTTCCCTTGCCATTTTCACACTCTCGGGTGGTTCCGTCATCACCAACCCCATCTCGTCTCGCCGTCATTGTCGGTCTTGGGGGTTCCCTTGCCATTTTCACACTCGGGTGGTTCCGTCATCACCAACCCCATCTCGTCTCGCCGTCATTGTCGGTCTTGGGAGTTCCCTTGCCATTTTCACACACTCGTTCACACTCTTGAGTGGTTCTGTCATCACTAAACCCATCTCATCTCATCGTCATTGTCAGTCTTATGTGTTCCCTTGCCAACCAAGCACGGTCTTCATGCCCTGTTTTATGGAAAATTGCAATTTTTTCACATCGCCCCCTTGCAAATAATTACTGTACATCTCATCAGAGAGGCTGCCAACGCAAGAGCCTCTGCTCCTCCGTCATATAAACAAGTTACTGGTGCGGAGTTTTCTTACGGTTTTATTTTCAGTTTATGGGATTTGGTACATCATAAGTGTAAAACACCTTTTTTTATTTCTCCTGCCTGAACAATTTTCTTTTCCTTCCCTGCACAAATATTCAGTTGAGGTGATCCTGTCACTTTACTCATAACTGGAAGTCCCTTTATCCCCTTTACTAAAATTGTCAAATGGTCTTGTTTGCCAAGACTTTGATGCTGATATTCTAATCACTTTGTATCATTGGTGTAACTGTTGTGACTAATATTGTCTTTATGTAGTACAGTAATCATAATTATTTTATAGTTGACGTACGGATATTGATTGCGCTTTTGATTTCCCTCCACAAATTTATGGACGTTGCCCTATGGGAACTTGCTTTGAATGTTAACCTTTTGTGGCAACCAGCCCTTTTGGTTGCTTATGCTCATAGCATTGGTGCTCTGTAGGACTCGCTATAGGTTTATTTTTACAGTTTTGTATAAGCAGATTATTCCTTCTTTACTGCTGTACAGTACTGCATGTTAACCCTTTTACCCCCAGGCTATTTGGAAATTTCCAACCCTTATCCCCCAGGGGTTAATTTTTTTCAAGCACATTTTGCAGTATATATTTTTTAAATTGCTCTAACAGCCTTAATTTTTGTCATAGAGAAGTCAGGTTGGTCTCATTCTCTTGGAAAATGCCCGAAGTTTTTCAAAAAATTATCAAAAATATGCAAATAAAATTTAAATAGCAGTTTTTTACAAGAACGTACCGGTACGTCCATGGGGGTAAAGGGATAAGTTTTGTGAAACGTACCAGTACGTCCTTTGGGGGTAAAAAGGTTAAGATTTGGGGAACTATGAAAAATATAAAGCCAAATGTGAATAGTTCAAATTGAGACAACAGGATGCCAATGTTTCACGTTTCTAATTCCATTGAATGTACTTAACATGACCATCTTACCTTTGTTGAAGCTTTGCTTATTGGCAGAATATTTCTGGCATATGTACTTCAGCCTTATTGTATTTTCTTTACTGGTGATGGTGCAAATAATATGAGCACCTTAGTTTGAAGCCCTGGTTGGTAAGATCTATTGTCTCCCTCTAACATTTCTAAACAATTTTAGAAATTTCCCTTTTGTTATTGATATCATATTGGGAGTTTTTTTCAATTATCTTCCTTTACAAGGTATATAAGGAATGTGGTCTTCCATCTATGTAGCTACCCGGTAATTAAGACTTTAGTTTTGGTGTTCTCTTACTGTATATCATACTAGCAAATCCACTAATGAAATTGTGAATAGGTACTGTATACACAGAGAGCTACTATAAGTGGGAATTCTGACATAAAATGGCTTTAAAGTGATGAGCCCCAATTACACATAAAAACTCTCCTTTACACTCATTGTCAGGAAGGGAAAGTGACATAAAACTGATGATGATGATGATCCTAACTCTTGCTCACAGCAAAATGAAAATGTTAAATACAATTTCCTTGGTCCTTATAAGGCACACATCTATTGTATACACTGTACAGGAATGAGAGTCTGTATCTGAAACGTCGTAAGGTACTGTACGTACAAAACAGCAAGGCCACAAAGACTTAAAAACAGTCCCAACTATTTTACTAATGTAGTCAAGTGAGCAACAACATTAAATATGACTGATTTGAATTTTATTAGGAAAAATTAAACAACTCTTAACTGCAAAACCTTCAGTGAAATCTAGAACCTCCTGATTGGAATTTGATTCAGGGTTGCATTGTCTACCAGTTCATCCATTTTTTGTTCATCGCTTTGATTATTTTTAGTCATTTTCCTCTGAATCAAATTCCAATCAAGAGTTGCTAGATTTCACTGAAGGATTTGCAGTTAGTGTGGTCTAAATTTTTTCTAATAGAATTCAAACCAGTTACATTTAATGCTGTATCCCACGTGACTGCATAAGCGAGAGAGTTGCAACTGTTTTTGAATCTTTGCTGCCTTGCGGTTTTATACGTACAGTACCTTACATTTCAGATACAGGCTCCCATTTCTGTACAGTGTGTATACTATGTGTGCGCCTTATAAGAACCAAGGAAACTTTTTTGACGTGTTTTATAATGACATCTTCGCTTTTATGGTTTTAATTGAATATCCTTTTATTCTTTATTTATGACAAATGATATTGGCATCAGTGACCTTAGATGTCAGGAGGCCAGAAAATTTCAAACCTATCAATTAATCAATTGACCTTGTGTACAAAACTTGTTTGTACAGTTTCATGTTTTTTTTTTACCAACTGAGACATTTAGCCTTGTCACTTTCTGCTTTTCCATCTAGAATGACATAACATATTCTAAAGTAACCATGATATACAGCATTTTGACATTGTTACATGAGACTTCTGCACAAGCTGATCTGAAAATGATTATATTTTCTTCAACTTTTGTCAAGTTTCATTCAGGATGTAAAAAAGGGACCAGTCAATGTTCTACTGAGTATGAGAGTGAATGGCCCGATGTATAAGAGTTTATTTGCTTTTCGCACATCCTGAGCTAAGAAATAATAGAATATTAAAGACTTACCTCCATAAACACATCTGCGTTGCCTTACCATCCCCGTACAGTGCCAGGGTGTGTGCATCCTAGAGAAGTTGTCTCTCACTAAATGAATAACCAAAAGATATACAGTACTGTAACAGCCATGCAAGATAGAATTTATATCGTATTATACATCCTGCCATGTCTTTTAATCAGTCTACGTCAATATCTTCTTGAAAAGGTTTTACGTCAACTCTTCCCTCTATGGTTGTCAGTTTTGTAATTGTTCTCCTTAACTCCTATCAGTTCTAGGTCTTCATCTATCCCCATTTCCATGAGCATACCCTTATGTGCTACAGCTCAGAGTAAAGCTAAATGCGCTTCAGTATATGCCAATAAAAGGCGTTTGCAAATCCATGGATTTTAGGTATAGGACCTTTGGGTCAAGATGGCCTATTAAGAAGGACTTTTATGTTGCTTATGACCTGAGATCTATTGATAGCTGAATTATTAGATTGGCTGTGACTGCTTATATGTAAACTACCTGAGCTCTTGTGTAATGTGAAATTCAGAGGTACAGCAGATGTCACCATGATGCCTGTGGTTACCGGTACGAGGATGACCTCGGTTGTCGATAGATTAACCCTGGATAGGTACGGTCCTCGGACACCCCTTTAAGGGTATACTCGGACGCGAACGACCCCGACGCCAAAAAAAATTCTTGAAAAATCAGTTTTTGCAGTAACCTCCTTTTTTCTTTTGCCAAAAAAAACTTCAATGAATGCTTAAAACAACTGTAAAGATAAATACTACTCATCTGCAGAAAAACTATTTATTATAAATATTTTAAAAAATTAAGTAGAAAAAAAAAAAGACCTGACATAAAAATTCATAAAAAAAAAGTTTATACATATATACACAAATCCTTTTAGGAATTGATTCTTGAATGTTTAGGACACATCTTGATGTATTTTGGATGAAGTCAGACCCATGGAGGTGAAGATCTGAAATGAAAAAAAAAGGGTAACTTTTTTTGGCCAAAAAAAATTGTCCAAATTTCATGAATTTTTTTGGGTACCCAAATGAAATAGGAGGCTTGTATGGTATTGATGTTGTTTAACAAATATTCTAGTTTTATACCCACCCAAATTATGAAAACAACATCAGGTCATACTGATTACCAAGTCACAGCCATTCTGATTACTAGGTCACAGCCATTCTGGTCTCACAACCTTGCTTAGGCTGCTGTTTTCTATTGAAATTGTCTATATTAGGTTGAATGCTTATTGCAAGTGTTCATAGGTAGTAGAGTCTGGCCTATTCTTTATAGATTCTCCTTTGTCCTCATACACCTGACAACACTGAGATTACTAAAAAAATTCTTCTTCGCTCAAGGGGTTAACTACTGCACTGTATTTGTTCAGTGACTACTTTCCTCTTGGTAAGGGTACAAGAGACTCTTTAGCTATGGTAAGCAGCTCTTCTAGGAGTGGGACACTCTAATCTTGGGTAGTGTCATAGCCTCTGTGCCATGGTCTTCCGCTGTCTTGAGTTAGAGTTCTGTTGCTTGAGGGTACACTCAGGCACACTATTCTATCTGATTTATCTTCCTCTTGTTTTATTATAGTTTTATAGGAAATATTTGTTTTAATGTTGTTACATTTCTTAAAATAGTTTATTTTTCCTTGTATCCTTTCCTCACTGGGCTATTTTCCCTGTTGGGGCCCCTGGGCTTATAGCATTCTGCTGTTCCAACTAGGGTTGTAGCTTGGCTAGTAATAATAATAATAATGATAATAATAATACTTTGGGACAGATATATGAATCCATTCTGGTCCCTTTTCTTCTGATCCCCATAGTTCATTCTGATGTTAAGGAAAAGGAAATTTAATGAAGAAGAACGATGAGGATATACTGTATAGTAGATTGCTTCAAGGATCTGTAGCAGTTGGAAGAGTGTATTAGATCAATTCTACTTTGTTTTTCATATAAATTTCTAGTGTTTTGTAACATTTTGTGGGGTGTTCTCTTCCCTGCTTTTCATATGTACTGTATTATACAGTATATTGTATATGTTACGCTGCTTTCTGCCTTTATTTGGATAATTAGGAGATTAGTTCATGTGACATGAATTTGTAAGCTTAGTTTGCTGTATTAAAGGCATCAGTTTGTCTCCATAAGATTCATCTTATACATGATACTGTATTTGTTATGTCTATGTATTATGATACAATATAATTGGTAACTTTGAGAAGGTACGCTTATGAAAGTAAAGTGCATAGGGGCCACTTTCCTCTTGCTAAGGGTAGAAGAGACTCTCTAGCTATGGTAAGCAGCTCTTCGAGGAGAAGGACACTCCAAAATCAAACCCTTGTTCTCTAGTCTTGGGTAATGCCATAGCCTCTGTACCATGGTCTTCCACTGTCTTGGGTTAGAGTTCTCTTGCTTGAGGGTACACTTGTGTATACTATTCTATCTAATTTCTCTTCCTCTGGTTTGTTAAAGTTTATATAGTTTATATTGGAGATATTTATTTTAATGATGTTACTCTTTTTTAAATATTTTATTTCTCACTTTTTCCTTTGATCACTGGGCTATTTTCCCTGTTGGAGCCCCTGGGCTTATAGCATCCTGCTTTTCCAACAATGGTTGTAGTTTAGCCAGTAATAATAATAATAATAATAATAATAATAATAATAATAATACTGGATTCTCCTTTACAGCTTAGTCTTGTAAGAAATTTTTTTCCACTTTTCTACCTTGTGATCTCCAATATAAAGATTCTTGTACATGTTTAAAGACAGTTTGGATTCTCAGGTCACTTTGATTCCACAACCATTGGATGAAATCAGTCTTTGTGCATATACATGATGCAATCTTGTTTTCATTTTCTCCTGGCTTTAAAGCTTCATTCTTTTGGTAGTGGAAATTGCACTGGAAGATGGTGTATGATTATGGTGTACAGTAGTTTGGTATAAATTTTACTATTTTCTATGTATCTTCAATGGTTGAAAGAACAGATCAGAAATGAATTTTGTTGTTATATTGAAGAGCTTTGCATTTCGTTCTGTTATTTTTTTTTCTTCTTTTCTTTTTTTACATTTTCTGGGTCTCAAGGTTATAGTATACACCTTTTTTGGGTTTATTTATGCATATAAATGTATGTAATTTGTTTATATTGAAGTATTTTCTGCCAATTTGGGATAATTAGGTCAAGTACAGTAGTACAGTATAACTTTCTTATCATACAGTAGTAAACTTTGTCTGCTGTTCTAAGCAGTTTATTTCACTATAAAATATCAGTACATATGCCAGTGGAGAAGGTGGTAGAAACTTCTGTATTCGAATGTATCAATTAGTAACTTAGCTAGGGTATGTTTAGCATAATAAATTGCAGAGTTACTAGGTGTTTCATTACAAGGTTAGACATACAGGGAATTCTCATCTCTCTACCATCTTATGGATTTTTATTTAGATTCTTAGCACAGCCTCCCAGTTCAAAGAATGCCAGATATTGAGGGCCTTTTCATTTGCCGAACTGTTTGTGGCATTAAGTGTAAATTTCTACAAATATCCTACAGTTGATGTTTGTTTTACTGTCGGTTTATTGTTTCCATATCTCCCAGTTCTTTCATATCATATATGGGTAATAATAGTATTATTATGTATGGTGTTTCTGATTTAAGCCTCTAGCCAGAGGAACAAGAATCATTGGCTGGTTATGAAGACGTTACAAGAGAGATCCCAAGCCTTGCATAGTTATTGTGAAGTTATTGGCCTTTTTAGGAAGATTATAACTGTTATAAATTATTTTGCGAGATCATTGATCTCTCTTATAGGTGATGTGCCTTAAGTCGATCACTCAGTTTCTTTTCTAATCTGATAGGCTTAGAACTTTTTTGTGCTACGATATTTGCCAACGTTAATATTCAGAGTTCAAAGATGGAAGTAGGATTTTGACTCAGAATTGGGTAGTGCCATAGCCTCTGTACCTTGGACTTCACTGCCCTGGGGTAGAGATCTCTTGCTTGAGGGTACACTTAGGCACAGTACTCTATCTTATTTCTCTTCCTCTTGTTTTTTAATATTATATAGTTTATATATGAAATATTTTTGAATGTTGTTACTCTTCTTGAAATATATTATTCTAATAGTTCATTACTTCTCTATTAGTTGATTTCCTTATTTTCTTTCTTCAATGGGCTATTTTCCCTGTTGGGGCCCCCCCGGGCTTAAAGCATCCTGCTTTTCCACCTAGGGTTGTAGCTTACCAAGTAATAATAATAATAATAATTATAAATGATAATGATAATAATAATGATGGTGATGATGGTTGTGTTATGTCATTTGAGAGAGATGGAATTACATCTTGGTCATATACATTTTGATAAGTTTGTCATTTGGAGTTTTCAGTTGTAAAATACTCATAGACAATTCATTAAAACTGTATTGTTTTCTATGCTGAATTTGAGTGCATTTAATACGGACAATCAATTAGATTGTGTTTATTCAAACATCTGGGTCTCTTACCAAGATGATGATGAATTAGTACTGGTAATCTTCATAGCTAAAGGGATTAGTAATGTCTAATTCTAAACTTTTATGAAGGAGTTAGCTCTCTGGTAGTGTGTGATGTTAACCTTGTTCAGTGCTTTCCTCCAGCCTTTTCCTTCTAACCAATTGTTAACTGCTTTCCAATCTGCCTTTCATCGTGTAAGGGGACCAAACATCACTGAATGCAATCTTTGTAATGATAAAGGATTGCCATTGAATCAGAATAGTTGTGCTAAAAAGGGATTGGTTGAAATTCATGAGCTTTCCCAGGATTCTCGTGTTTTTTAACACATTTCCTTACATGTATGATAAGTTATTTATGTGTAATGCATTGGGATTAAGTGCTGTGATGGTGAAAGTTTACTGTCATGTGTTTTGATATTAATCTCAACAGCAATGGGCCACTGAAATGTAAGGGGACACAGAAAGTTGGGTTTAATTTGGAGGTGCAATATGTGGTTGTTCATTCTCTTCTAAAATATATACAGGAGTAGTTGATACAAAATTGATTGGGATTATTGAAGTAAAAGTGATGGTGGTAATTGAAATATAAGTAAAAATGCAGTATACAGTATTGATATTCTTGAAATAAATATTTTGTTTAGTGACAAACTTTATAATAAATTCTATACTCTTTACTTTGATTTCATGATATCACACATTAGGCCTGATTTGCTGCACATGATACCTTCTCCATACATGAGTTGGACTTCACCTCAGCTTTAGCTCATGTAGAGTACTGTATATCAGTTACAATTTCTCATTTGCCAAGTAAATCGTTAGACCCTATCTAAATACAACCAGGCTAATTGCAGAAATTGAAGCATTCCTTGTCTATGTGGAGTTGAAGGACCTCAATGTGTGCTGATGGTAACTTCCTTTATGTCTCTGGTACTGCCTGACAGCTCAGTGTTCGAGTGTGGTTCATGCCCACACCATCAAAGTTTGGACAACTGATTTTGAGATCTTTATGTTGTAGTGATTCTTCTGAGATTGTTGAAGTTGACCTATAATTGAATTTATCAGATGTAGTAGGTTTGAAGACACTTGTGGAAAGTTGCAATGCAAATTTTATGGTACAATTCACATATATGTAGAATCACTGTGCTAGCAAGCAATTTTTTATAAGATCTATTCATACTAAAGTAAGAAAGATTGTAAGTAAACTAGTTCTGTTTTCCTAGTTTGAACTTGGACTATTAGTCCTTCATGTAGTAGAACAAATATTCTGTTTATTATTTCTTTCTGATAAATTCCCAAACTCTTCAACTAGATAAGATGTATCTACTGTATATGCTCCTTTTCTACATCACGTATACTATGAGAACAGGTATTTTGTTTTGATATTTCTCAGATAATTTCCCAAAACTCTTCAACTGGATTAGATGCTGAAGGTGTAGGGGCCTTTTCTACACCTGTTATAATTTGGGTTCTTCCCAGTTGTTATTTTCAAGTTCCCACAGACGTCTGTGAACATGAATGTCCTGGTTGCTGTCATTTTGGCCTCCTGCTTCATCATCAGACTTACATTATATAGCTCTGTGTGTGAGTTGGGAAGGATGGCAGCTGAATCATCCTCTTTTTGGAGTACAGTATGTCATACAAGCCTATTCCAGTGGCGTCCCTCTCTCCCCATAGAAGGGCAGTGGCACAATTGATTGATTGGTTATTAGGTATTATTTGTCATCGTAACAGCAATGGGCATTGATGCCAAGCAGTGCCACTAGTACATCTAAACCAGGTGCACTATAGGCATTACTTCCAGATCTTTGTAGCTTCCATTTTGGGCCCCAGTTTCAACTTTACCTCTGTTCCCATTTCCTTTTTCCATTTTGACTTTTACTTCACGGATTTCCTCCAGTTGCACATAGTACTTAATGGTCTCCTTGGCCCCAGTATTTGGCTGTATGGCATAAATTTATAAATCCAAGTCACTGTCTCAAAAAAAAAGGTTCCTCAGACCTTGTCATGATGTTTGGACTTGGGGACTAGATGTCAGATCTTTTCATTTATGGAAATGTATTATGTATGGTTTGGCCAGAAACTACCCAATTATACTGCAGTCTTGATATATAGTCTTAGAATGTCATATGTACAGTAGACTTTAATCACTTCTAATCAAAACTTAGAAGTGCTTTGAGTCTCTTCGTCTTGACTTTTACTGTCATCAATGACTTTTTATGTCTTGGTTACATTTCTGTATATGTTACTGGTGTACACGACTCGTAAAGCTGACGGCTAAATATTCAGATATGCACATACATGCACTCTTCTCTCACCAGGGTATGACTACTCTGTCTCTCCCCACCCTAGGGATGGGAAGAGCTAAGGGGGTGTTAAAATACACACACATACACACATATATATATCTATCTATATATATATATATATATATATATGTATATATATATATATATATATATATATATATATATATATATATATATATATATATATATATATATTTCTTTATATATTTAACCAGGCTCATTATTATATAGGGGAGGTTACATACTGTATTATGTAGTAGTGCCTTTTTTTTCTGCATATTGTTCTAGTAGTTTTCTCCCATGCCATATCTGGCTTCCATATGCATGAGGTATTTTGAATAATCATAATAATAACTGTGATGTGACTATTTTTAATGCAATGATTATTAAAAGTGAATAGGATTTTATATTGACACATTAGAATAATGTTTTCTCTTCTCTTCCAACAGAACGGCCACTGGGGTTACCAATCAGCCTGGCATCGTGTGAATGGTAAGTACATGACATCCTCTGTATGCATTCATTGATTTGCTTCTCATTGTAGTAAGCAAATTTAATTGCCCAACATATGGTACATTTAAATTCATAAACAAGTTAGTGGTTGAAACCTTAGCCCAGGTGGCCTATTTAGTAACATCCCTGCCTGTTGGATCGCCAGACTGGGGTTAGAGTCCAGCTCAAACTCTTTAGTTCCTTTGGTCGCTGCAACTACACCATCCTTTTTGAGCTAAGGATGGGGGTTTTTGGGAAGCCTATAGATCTACCTGCTTAATCATCAGTAACCATTGCCTGGCCCTCCCTGGTCCTATCTTGGATGGAGATGGGCTTACAGGCTGATCATATGTATATATGGGCAGTTGCTATGGCATTATCCTGCTTGCTAGGGCAATATCACTGTCCCTTACCTCTGCCATTCATGAGTGGCCTTTACACCTTAAACCTAATATAGTGTTCTGTACTAATCTTCTTCGATTATTATCATTATTATTATTATTGGCCAAGCTGTAACCTTAGTTGGAAAAGCAGGATGCTTTAAGCCCAAGGGCTCCAGAAGGGAAAATAACCCAGTGAGGAAAGGGAATAAGAAAATAAACTACAGGAGAAGTATTGAACAGTTAAAATAAGATATTGCAAGAACAGTAACAACATAAAAATAAATCTTTCATATTCAAACTATTAAAACTTCAAAAAAAAAAAAAGGAAAATAAACAAGATGAAGAGAAATAAGATGAGAATGGTGTATCCGAGTGTACCCTCAAGCAAGAGAACTGTAACCAAAGTTATTAATCCTAAAAAGACTTGGAAAACCATGTTGCAATTTCTCCTCTCTGCTTATAGTCAGAACTGAGTCCAAGTTATGTTTTGCAATATTCCTCCACCAGGCTTTGCTTAGCTATAAGAGATATTTATTTTATGGTTAATCTTCTGGAAAATTTTATTTTTCCTTGTTTCCTTTCCTCACTGGGCTATTTTCCCTGTAGGAGCCCCTGGGCTTATAGCTTCCTGCTTTTCAACTAGGGTTGTTGCTTAGCTAATAATAATAATAATAATAATAACAATAATAATAATAATGATTATGGAATTTTGCTATCACCGACATGATCATGCCTTTGTGCTAGGTGTCATTTTAAAGGTTTAAATTCCACCTATGAATGGCAGAGGTAAGGGACAGTGACATTGCCCTATCGAGCAGGACAATGCCTTAGAGACTGACCATATACAGTATACTGTACATATGATTAGCACCCAATTTCGGACTAAGGTGGGTCAGGCAATGGCTGTTGATAACTCAGTAGATAGACCTATAGGTTCCCCCAAACCCCCTCATCCTTAGCTCACAAGGTTGCAGCGACCAAAGGAATCAACGAGTTTGAGCGGGACTCGAACCCCAGTCTTGGATTCACCAGACAGGGACGTTACCACATTGGCCTCCAATACGTATGATATGATCTCGGAATTTCGTAGAAGTCTTTATTTTTGGTAGGAAGTAGGCAACCGTGGACTGTAGGTCTACATAACTGACTAAAGAATTTGGGACAATACATGAAGGTTCCTTCTACGAATATGTGTTCCATATCATTACAGAGGCACAAGATATATTTTCACTTTCCTGTCATTATTCACAAGTACAAAATGTTCATCCTTGTTCATTCATAACTGGAAAGACAGACCTGAACCTCTTCACTACTTTTTGGTAGTGCCATAGCCTCTGTACCATGGTCTTCCACTGTCTTGGGTTAGAGTTCTTTTGCTTGAGGTTATACTCGGAGACATTATTCTATGTTATATCTCTCTCTCCTGTTTTTTTTTAATTGAAGTTTTTATAGTTTATATATGAAAGATCTTATGTAATGTTTTCGCTATTCTTAAAATATTTATTTTTGATTTTTCATTACCTCTCTTGTTTATTTCCTTTCCTCACTGGGATGTTTATCCCTGTTGGAGCCCTTGGGATTATAGCATCCTGCTTTTCTAATTAGGGTTGTAGCTTGGCTTGTAATGATAATATGGGAGAGATTTTTCTTCTTTCTTGGTGGCAGGCAGCAAGGCTTAAGGTTTTCAAGTTTTGTGGTTCAAGTTGATTACCTGGAAAATCTTGGAGAACTTTTCTGATTCTAGCATGGAATCTCTCTCTCTCTCTCTCTCTCTCTCTCTCTCTCTCTCTCTCTCTCTCTCTCTCTCTCTTCGGTGTATGTGTGTGAATTTAATTGAAAAATAAATGCACATCTCTTCACTTGTACTTTAAACTGCTGTGCCTCGAGTTTCTTCTCCTTGTCCTGCCTTCATCTACATCAACTTCAAAGTGTCATATTCGCAGGGAATTTTTTCATGCTGAACAGGATTGCATAAGTCTCTCTTTATAGTATGTAATGGAAGATCTGTTTTAATGTTATTTTTACCCAAAACCTTTCCATGGAGATCAGATATCTGCTTTCCAGATACTAAGGTCCTTGTCCTTTCCTAATAGGATGCATAAGGACATCGTGCTATTCAAATTTTGCTCTTTGGTAGAGCGATTCACTTGAAGCATTTAAAGAGTTCGTATGATCTTATCTAACTTCATGTTGAACTCGTTTATCTAAGTGTTACAGTTTACTAGATCCGCTGGAAGTCTATTCCATGCATTTGCGAGAGAGAGAGAGAGAGAGAGAGAGAGAGAGAGAGAGAGAGAGAGAGAGAGAGAGAGAGAGAGAGAGATTATGACGCAGTTGACTAGGCTTAAAACATGTATGGAGTGTGGATGGACCATGGGTGGACTCGCAGGGGAGAAGGAAGGTTGGGGGGGGGGGGGGGGAGACGTTGGCTTCCAGTAGCTAAAATTAGATTCTTGAGGCTGGTGAAGGGAGGAACGAGGCCGTTGATTAAACAGAATAAGGATAGGGATTAAAAACAGTCGTAGATATAATGGAATTAAGAACACTAGACCATGAGAATGATTTAGATGTGTGAAATAGTCTAATTCATGATAAGTATAGAGATATACCGATTGATACTGTTCGTTTGCATTAGAGAGATTGTTAGCAAAAGTTTTTCGTCCTCGAAAATCAATTCTGTAGTTTTATGACGCATGGAAAATAGTCACACTTGGCTGATGTGTGAATGATGGCGTCGAACAGGAAATTTTATATCTATATGTTTATTTTCTTTTACTGGCTTTATATATTTCGTAATAATGTTACCCTGAACAGTTCCATGGACATAAAATAATAATAATAATAATGATAAGTTTTGTTGAAAGTAATTGCTCTCTCAGTGGTGTTAATTTTGTAATGAACTTTTCCTGTTGTTCTTGAAGAAGTTCATTACGAAATTATCGCCAATGACACAGTAGTTGTTATTATTATTATTATTATTATTATTATTATTATTATTAGCCAATATACATCTCTAGTTGAAAAAGTA
The DNA here is from genome assembly GCF_036898095.1 of Palaemon carinicauda. Lineage (NCBI taxonomy): Eukaryota > Metazoa > Arthropoda > Malacostraca > Decapoda > Palaemonidae > Palaemon > Palaemon carinicauda. Next base: position 123,624 of record NW_027172149.1, on the reverse strand, counting down.
AGATGCTATTAAGCCGAAGGGAAGGCCCAAACCGGGAAAAATAGCCCAGTGTGGAAAGGAAGTAAGAAAATAAATAAACCAAATGAGAAGTAATGAATACTTTCTATAAAATATTTTAGAATCATGAACAACATTAAAACATATCTGAGATATATAAACCACGAAGAGACACTTTTGTCAGCCTATTCAACATAAAAAAAAAAAATATCCCGGCAAGTTTGATATTTCTTTATTTCATTTCCTCACTAGGCTATTTCTCCTTGTTGGAGCCCTTGGGCTTATAACACCCTGAAGAGGTATGATAATACGAAAGCCTTAGGTCAAAATTTCGTTTACTGATCCTTGCCCCAGCTTAGTGACACACACACACAATATATATATATATATATATATATATATATATATATATATATATATATATATATATATATAACCCTAAGCATTTGAAACAGCAATATAATTTAAAAAACTCATAAAAATGAGAGAGAGAGAGAGAGAGAGAGAGAGAGAGAGAGAGAGAGAGAGAGAGAGAGAGAGAGAGAGCTGCAGCCTTTGAGTAAAAATGTTGGGTAAGGTAGTATGGGAGGCCTGAGATGGGTGTATGTATGTGACAGCTATAGTGAAGCTTCGAGTTCTCTACACAATGAAGGATAGTGACGAAAATGGTGGTTGAGATGGTGATGATGACGATGACATCTCTCGCAAGGGAACCCTCACCAACTGGAGTCCAGAAGGGGGGAAGGGAGGGGGAGCTGTTCGCAGAGGTCTCTCGAGGGGCCTTTTTGAGGTTTTTACTTTTGATATTGACTTGTGGTTATTGTTGAATTATATTGAAGGATTATAGCCATGTACCTTTATATATTTCGTTATCTCGTGAATATTTTCTTTCCTGCCAACTCCTATATTAGAATTATTTCATTGTATGTGGTTGGTTAAGTATTTATTTCAGTTTTTCAATATTTTATTCGAGCTGCTAGGGTTATAGTCGGGTTCTCGGTAACATCAATATCTATGTGCAAATGATCCCTTTTAATGAGCATAATATACACACTGTACACATCCAGGGGTATATACACACTGGTACACATGCACACATTAGCGTATGAAACGGGAGTGGAAAGGAC